>NC_051182.1:104322629-104515129 GCF_013339695.2 Rhipicephalus sanguineus | reverse complement strand
CACCATGACAGAAAGAACTGACAAAACAAGAAAAAATGTGGCAATAATGCATGTTTCTATGGCATATACGTCATCAATTGCGAGAGATCGATAAACTGCGGGAAACCACGGATGACAAGCACAGAGAAGGCCGTTTGGCCATAGATCGTGCAATCCCTATCATAAACCTACGCGTCACGGATTCCAGGAGAAACTGAAGAGGGGCTGTCCGCTATAAGACGCGCATGCGTACGTCAGGTTGCAGTACGTTGTTGCGTACCACAGGAAACAGGAGTCGTCTGCAAACGGCTTTGTGTCGTCTGTTTTCGTTTTGTTTTATCGTCCGGCTCTTGGGAACAAAGGAAACAGAAGGGAGCGCGCGAAACGATTGGGTGTCCAAGACAAAGGACCCGGCAGTAATCGCACGCGCGCTCCCTTTGTGTAATAGCCGTTAACGGCCAAGCCCATCCGACAACGTCCGATGAGAAAGCCACTAAACAGAAAAAGAGAGGAAGTGAGATGGTCGCTTGCTGATGTCAGTCGCAGGGGCGTAGCCAGAAATATTTTTCGGGGGGGGGGGGGGGAGTTCAACCATACTTTATGTGTGTTCGTGCGTGCGTTTGTATGTGTGCGTGTATATATGCGCAAGCAAAATTGAAAATTTTCGGGGGGGGTTTGAACCCCCCCAACCCCCCCCCTTGGCTACGCCCTTGGCACGAACCTCTTCTTAAGCCCATTTACTAAAGAAAAAAGCCAAGAGCTCTTACTGAGATAATAGCTCAAAAGAGTAGCAAAGTTTCGTCGACCAGTTATCCGCGTAACACCATCCCATACTACTGTACCGGATTTGAACGTAGAGGAGAGCTCTCAAGTTGCGATGTGGTACGGTACACAAATGAAATATTTTGCCTAAACAACAGTCTTTCAGAGGTCTTGAAAAAAAGCTTTGAATGCTGAAATTGGAGGTAGTGGCGTTGGCTTGAAGTTATAGATTCTCTGTATTGACACAAAATAAGAGACGAGCGCGACGCACATTATGACACGGTGACCAAGACGGAAATTGAAAAATACTTGCAGTGTGCAGTGAGCCTTCTTTATTCTTGGAAGGGATACGTAGATGGGAAAGGCGGATATCCTTTGTGTAATGTCTAGATTGATGAGCTTAAAATCACTTGCAAAAACTACCGACACAGAGGCTAGACTTCGTGAACGGGGTTGGCGGAAGCCTCGGGTAACTTCCGGTCGTCTGCTTACGCCGTGCCCATTGGAGACGATAATGGTTTCGCGGTCAGCGACGATTGGGCGTCTGCTAAGGCGGTAACTATACCACCTATATACCTGATGGTATAGACGTAGTATGCTCGCAACAGCCCTTTCGCGATGCTCTCGTTGATACCTTATGTCATCCCGAAGGCTCGAGACAGTGCTGCTCTTTTAAACGGGTCGTTTTATTCTAGCTCAACCCAGCCACGCCGGACCGGACAAAACTAGTTCCGCCCTGCTCTATTCCTGAAGCAGACGAGCAAGTGCGTGGGAACAGTTGCAGCAGACGACGCCCCTGAAGGATTGGCTGTGCGAAGGCGCGATTTCCTGATGCGTGTCTGCGCATACGCAACAATAGTATTGCTCCTTTTGCAAAAGGCACAGGTGCGCATCACCATATTGAACTCTGGTGGGCTACGAACGTACGATCACGAACACCAAAGGAGTGGCGATGCGAACATCCATGGGGTGTCCGCCCTATAGGCATCAGCGGTGGTGTTCACCCGGCTTTGAAAACAATAGACAAAACCGTGCACATCTCGCAACAACATGCGCCGCGAAGCAGCAGGAAGGGTTGCGCAGATAGTTTTGGAAATTAGGGCCACGGTGCATTGTCTTCGCAGCCGCTTATAACGCGACACCGCAACGGGGTCAGTGCATTTAGTAGGTTAGCTACGCTTGCTCGGTGTAGATCGGCGTATTAGCGGAAAGATGTCGTTCTTATCGGAATGTGACCATACTGTAACTTTCTCGATTACAGCTTTCTCAAGGTACAGCGTTGAAACTACGTACACCAGTATCTACTCAGTATTTACTGGACATCGCGAGGGATGCTTTTTAGCTGGCCGGGACATAATAGATTTAAGATTTATGTTGAGAATTCCCCACGCTCTGATAATAGCCACTGGTACGAATCTACGAGTTTGTCCTGCGGAGCCTGTTCGTGATAAAGCCTTTACACGATGTTGGGTCAAAGGATATCTCTCTTCGCATCGTGCGCGCATAAACGAAATCACGGCGCAGCTTGGTTGCCGGTTGTCCTTGGTGCCGGGAGACTTTTTGTCGCAAGGACTGAGTGCGCTCGCGCGATTCGTTTTTATTTTCGTTTTTTGTTCCTTCTCACTACTCCGCTCAAGCAGTAACGAAGTCGAGGCTGGAAGGTCGCGAGCGACATTGTGTAGGGAACGCAGTCTGCCAAGCGGAAGTGGCTCTGGGACGAAGAAAAATTCGTAAGGCGCAGCGGTTTTTTTTCTGGCGAACGAATCGCGATACACGTTCCAGCGGAAAACGAATATGCGGACGAATGTCGCCGTTGCGACAGAGAATATTAAGAAAGAGAAGACGATGGAAAGATCTGTCTGAAACTCAGGGGCGATATTCTTGGCGCATCGCAGAAACTAACGCAAACGCATGCACACTTCTGGACACACACACACACACACACACACACACACACACACACACACACACACACACACACACACACACACACACACACACACACACACACACACACACACACCACACACACACACACACACACACACACACACACACACACACACACACACACACACACACACACACACACACCTGCACGCAGCATACTCGTACACACGAATTCATCCCTTCCTTACACACTCACTTATAGACAGAGAACCCCTTATAGATGCACACACATTTGCGCACAGCGTCCTTCCATGCCCTAAGGAGCGCAGTAGCTGAACTTTTGGTCGCCGTGACATGCGGAGAGTCACGTGACCTGATCTAAACGTCACGCAAAATCTGATACCTCAGTCCAAATTTGAACGAAAGAAAAAAGCTGTTCTGCGTGGGGTCGTATGAGTATCGCTATGTTTCCAATGCCAACAGTTGAGTCATGTCCCTGGGATGTCAAGTAACCTACGCCGAGCCACTTCGCGGTTCCCACTATTTCTGCCAGTATAACTGCTGCCAGGAATGGCGACGTGCCGCTCTACCAATGACGTCATTCGTGACGTTTTCCGCTTAGGTCCCGCGCCTCTTCCGCTTCTGATTGTGAACGGAAGTACCATTACTGCACTCTTTAGGATATCGAAACACACATGCGCATACACAAGCCCACACAGTCTACTGCGCTTACTCTCTGGATGAATTCCCTAGAAGTCACCGAGATGTGTATTCTTTAACGTCACCTCTATGATGATAAGTTCAGTTGTTGTGCGCAAGTATAGACCTGCGAAATAGATCATACATATTGCATTGGAGTAACACATCTGTACCTGAGTTTCTATTGATTAAATATTAACTATGTGTCAGAAGAACCCTTTCTGTCGACGTAGATAATGTTACTCAAAGCGGAATAAACGTTTACTGCCAAGTTACCCGAGATGATTGTCTTCATTGGTCCGTCGATACCTACGCTTCGTACTGTGCATCACTTGACCGTGAGTGCGTTGCAGTGGGCGTCTATGACCTTAGGCACTAATAAACAACAAGGAAAGTGTCGCATTACATTAATGTAGCACCATTTCAAACTCTCCTAGCCTCTATCGCGTTAGGGAAGCATGATTATTAGATAAGACCCACGAAGGTCTAACTTGCGCTTTCGAGTTTCTTTACCCAAACACTTGACACACTTGTGACAGTTTGGTTGTGGAAACGTTGCCAAAAGCCATTCACTCAGTCACTAAGTCGCATGTTACTTACAAAGGCCATGTAAACCTTATCTTATAAACAAGTGACTATCAGCATAGGTCCCACAGTTAATATTTGCTGTGTAACAGTGGCGGGTCGCGTAAAAATCAAGGGGGCCTCACATCAGCCTTTTCTTCTTGTTTTTATTCTTCTGCATGGTGAAACCGAAAAGGAAACCAACCTATGTAATAGCTTATAACAATAATTTGGAAGACAACTGTGATATTTTGTTTTTGTTGCAGAGCGACAGAGGCACTGTCTCTAAGGCGTAACACGTTTTCAACTCTGTGAGGCTGGTTGAGGTCACGTCAGGACCACGCCCTACCAGAAAACCTGTTTAATTTGTTCCCTTGTGTACCTCTCAATAGCGAAAGTGCCTTTGCGACACATGAGTTTTCATATTCCAACAGCACTTCATCTTGTATTCTGGACGTGAACGTAAAAATTCGTTTGGAGCCCAATCCACGAAACCGCGATGAGCCTTTCCTTCACCAATGCTAGAGAGCTGTGCCAGCTGGAGTCCGTTTGAAGCTTAGGTATATTTGTTTTGCCAATGCAAATGCTAGGCTTATCGGAAAATAAAAGTTCCTTTAATTCTATGCGAAATATTATCCTTCTGTTAAGCACGGGTATCAGATTTTCTCTGAACATTTGCCAGGACATTCAGGTTTGCAACGTAAGAACAACGACACAATGCATATTCATAGCAGAAAATCCACTTTCCTGAAAACGCAAGAGCGCTGACGTGACTTAAATAAGCACACGTATTTGACTGGTGCATCTACACAAATTTTCTATGGGCTGTACTTTGGTTGTCATTTACTACAGACTCGCGTGCGATGCGACACTTGTACTTCGCTGCAACGAAGCGTTGAAAGATGCAGAAACCCTGGGCTATCACGCTGACCTCTACGTGACGAGGGAGCCAGTTGGCCATCGCTGCTGCACGAAGGCCTTCGCCGTGGAGTGTCTGTGCGCCGAACACCCGCGTATGACTCCCGCTTCTGTCCAGGTATTTAGATCAGGGGTGACGCAACGTCGAAGCCTTTCGACAGCCACAGTAGTGCGTCCCTTACGGCGATGGCGGTGTAGCAGGAGTTGGGGACAGGTTGTCGATGGTAACGGGCGTGCCTGGGATCACTGTTTGCGTACGCGCATATGCCTGGCGTTGGCCTCCTGCGATGGGGACACTCGCCAGCTGGAAAGTGCCTGCGGGCCATCAGAGCAAAAAAAAGTAGCTGAATGGGGTGCTCTGCATAACGGATATGAAAGAGTAGGTTTTTCTTCGAGAGGGAGAGAGAGACGGAAGTGGAAGACCACGTGACCTACTTGAGCAGATGTTGTCGTCACGACCATCGCCTCAACGCAAGTTGCTATACAGTCTACTTTACTTTGTTTCTTTCGCATTTTACGGTTATAACCAATGACGAAATGCTTTTCCATTTGTCATAAGATTATCTCAGAGAATACGTAGCTCTGAATAAAAAACTTAGGAACGGTCTCCTGTGTCAGTAGTCATGATTTTTCTTCGCATAAGTGTTGTTTTTCTGTTTAAGCTCTGGTTCTGTTATTTGGTAATGTCATGCTGGTACACCACCGTAAATGAAAACCAGCAGATAATGAAGCCAAGCAAAGTAGAGGGGATGTTAATTGTACTGTTTTCTAACAAAAAAAAACGAGTGATGCAACATAGAAACGAGCCCTCAAAATTCTCTTCCTTCATACACCACCGTAAGAAAGGTACAGCAGATTAACTGAAGCGTCATGCCTTATATATCATGTACTGTAGAAATTCAGATTCCTAGAATAACAGAAATCAGAATGCTACAATTCATCTTTAGCATTCTGATAGGCTGTTGTAGAAAAATAATGTTTCATATGAGTGCTAATATTAATTACACAGCATCCTCATAAAATGCCATGAACTGCCATAACATTCTCTATAATTCATGAAAAGAGGTTATAGGGTTTCGCCTTTGGAAAGGGCTACGTATATCCTCGAGCTTTCGGTAATAAGGTGAGGTGGCTAAATTCACCTTCGGGCTGTTGCTTGTAATGAATAGCAGTTCGTTGGTTCTTTTTCGCAGGTTTTTGGACATGGACGCATGAAGACTGTAGTAATGACCTCAACCCGGATATCTTTCTCTTATTCCTTTCTTGCATAAGCAAGGGGAGACCTAATTTGAGGCCCTCAACATTTCTATGAGATGTCAATTATACATACTAAATGTTTTGTGACACTGGGTAAATTGCGAACGCGGGAGATATTGGCTTAATACCCTATGTAGGGCGCATGCGTTTCACTCATATATCAGTACAGCGCTTTCGCTCACCTTTCGTTGAGGTAGGTCAAGAATTTGGCTACGAATCAACGCAGACACTTACGTAGCACACCACTACTCTGAACTCGCCAATGAGGCGCTTACAATGTCCGACAAATAGCTTTAAGTATTTCTGTTGCATATTTTTGTAGCTGTTCACACCATACTGAAGTGGATACATCAGAATAAAACAAAGATTCAAAACGTGCAACTTTCTCTCGATTCAATTCTACAGACTAACATGCCCGTTGAAAAGCCATAACTTGGACTACTTATGCCTCAACCCAGAACGTCCTTCGGGTAACTAGTATTCGAGCTACACTTTGCTCAATACTGATGGATCGTGTCGGCGAAAAGCTTGCTTGCCGTGACAGCACAACTCATGGACGCCTGAGCGATTCCCGCATATTGCCGTCCATTGATTCAGCGACGTTGAACTTATTGCTGTCATCCCGTCTCAGTGTAGGAGAAAGACAGTGGCGGTAACACTGAAAATCAGTCACGCGTCTCAAAACACTCGAACTTGCGACGCCGTTCAGTCAGACAGCAGCACCGTGTTTTATACCCTGCCTCAGAAAACAAGGAACGAAACCGAGACGGTAGAGCAGAGAGCGTGCTCGCAGCCGCCATTCCGATGTCGCCATTCGCTCGGCAGTGCAATTGACTCGAGCATTTTCTGTTATCAAGGACACTTGGTAGGCGACCACAAGTGTTTATCTTCTTTTGTTCGGATCCGTCAATGAACATTGATATTGTTGCTTTTCGTATGCCTCCATCGCTCGGCTGCACCTATTAGAATGCCGTGCTTTCGTGGCAACACTGGTATACCATAGTGGTGCAGATACATAAACCTGCTTAGCGAAAACAAGTAGTGTACGTTCCCGGTGGAAGTTATATGGTCTCAATGGCTGGACACCAGCAGCACACTAGGAGTAGTCAGACATATTACTAAGAAGAGATATATTGGATAGGTGCATTATGTCCGGCCGAGCTTGAATGCTGCCGAGTTTGAATGGCCGAACGTGAATGGTGCACGACGTCCTTGTTGTGAACCTCTCAAATGTATCTATAACGGAAACTGCAAAGGGCTCGCCTAACTATGAGTCCGGGATGGCGTCAGTTCTCGCCTTTGATGAAAGACGCCGGTTCTTATGGGGTAGAAGAAAGTTGGGCGTAGCTTGCATAGTGGCACAAGGCTAGAGATACAGCGGACCTGATCGGCACCACATTTCCCACTCTGATGACGGCAAAAAATGGGCGATATATACTGAAATATGAGAAATATGTCAAAAATTCGAACTGAGTATGAAATTGGTAGACAATTTCATGGGCCGTGATCAGATGAAGACAATATTGCTATTACGAGAGTGGATAGGCAATATTGGCCAAAATTGCCTGCCAATAGGCCCATACTAGCTGTCATTTGCCAGTTAGAACGAGTACTTGTGGCATGCACATAAAGACAGTAAGCCAGGAGAGCGATCACGTGTCACCTTTCATGAATCGCGAAGGGAGGGGGGGTGGAGCCAACTGAGGTATGTTGTCTCATACTAAAGACAACGTTGTAGAATTGTCTCCTATGTTGTCTCCATTTCAGAAGCAAAGAACGAAAATACAGCAGACAAACAGAGAATATCACGGCGACGTAAAAAGTCCCCGTTGTTGGAAACGTCTTCTGCACATCGTCTGGGAGCGGCAAAGCAGGCAACCAAAACAGTAAAAGCGAAACGAAAACATGGGAGCCGGCGACGAAGACGGGGTCGCGTGCTACAGTGTCGCCGCAGGAGTAGACGACGGGGCACGAGTGATATTTCTTTCGCCGCCCGCCGACACCAAGGACCAGAGGAAGGTGTGCGTGCTTCGCGTTCGCGCTCGAAGCGTTAGTATAACGGCTGCTGCTCTGAAAAAAGAACCGCACAGCCGAGACGAAGGTGAACAACTCGTCGACAATCCGTGCCAAGGCTGCCACCCCGTGCTGCAGTAGATGGCGTTTTCTATACGACGGTCACCGGCGTCGCTTCGACACGCCAGTCGCGTGCACTGGCCACCATTACATCCGCCGCCCCGAGGGAGGCGCGATTTTCCCTTCACGCCTGTTCGCTGCATCAGCCGTTCGCACTGAGCACGCATATGCTTTGAGCAGCGCGGAACGAGATATCCGGCTGGTAAAGAGTAGTTATGTCTCTTTGGAAACGGCAAGTAAAAGCAGCTTTACATAATGAGTTCGTTCGTTCATTTATTTATCTTAGCGACGATGGGATTACTTTCAAGAGTAGGCCTGACAATATAATTGGATGTTTTTAGCAGTGAATATTTGCATACAAAGCGTACATGTTTACATAGCTAATCAATGTATCGTACTTTGCTCTATATAGGTAAAAACACATCATTTTGAAGGAGTGTGCTAATATATATCCTGAAGTGCTGTATACATTCTGATAATACTAAAAAAGATGCGCTGATACGGCTTTGGCTGGCCATGTTTCTTGATGGCAGTGACGAAATAACTTCTGAATGTGTTCACTAGGTCGGCACTTATATTCGACACTTCAAATATTCGATTCGCTTCTCAGGGCACTTCTCCTACCACAAATATTCGAACACAAAACTTGGTATTAAGTAGTGAAATCTGCACGAAATATGCACCTTTGTTATATTCCACAAAATTTTACTGCACAAATGGACAAATTAGTCTCAGGTGTCGCATTGGACCTCCGCCCCCTAGTTGTTGAAAAGTTGAAATTTTAATATAAGCACGCCCCTAGTGCTTACTCGACAGTGCATAGTCACAATAAACGTAAATAACTTGCTGAAGCTATACCTACGTGGACAAAACTGAAAAAGCTAAAATGTATCAACAGTGTGCGTCTACATATTCAAATCAATGTTACTTTCAAACTGCATACAACAGCTGTTTTTATTTTTTTGCGAAAGAAAACGTCAAGAAAGCCGTGTTGCCGCTTTCTGCACTGGCGCGGTTACCTTATTCAACACTCGCGCACCTAGTCTGGCCCTCGTGCGCAGCACGTGCCCGGTTCTTACAACGCTACCGACGCCGGAGCGCACAGCGAAAAACCGGAGCGGCGAGGAGAAGAGAGAGGGCAAAGGAACAGCAAAATGGCGGCGGCGCCGCTTACTTGCCGCGTTTCTTATTCAGCTTACATACACACATACGCCGTGCATGCAAGCGCACACTATGCAGTCACTCTCCCACGGCACTGTTAGAGGCGCAGCCCCGCCCTTAATTCTTCGCGTGCGAGCGGCGTCCTGTCCTGTCGACTGCGCCAAATGGGTGGGCGATGCAAGCCGACAGGCCTGTCTAGGAACAACGTAACAAGGAGATAGCGGAGACTTTGGCTGCCACAAGGGCGAGACTGGGGCAGTAGTTGTCCTTGCGAGCACGAAGGCTCTTTACAGCGTAAAATGTGTTCGCTTTTATGCTTTTCGATTCAGCAGAGGACCCAGAAGTGTTGTCATCTCACACTTTGTGCCTTTTCTACTAGGTGCTGTCAAAGGAGTAGCAGTGCGTGTTTAGCGTACAATGGCAAAAAAACGAGTTTGAATTGAGAAACCCGTATGAAGCCCATAGTAACTTGGCTGTTGAGGTTTCACGTTGTGTATGCATCTTGGCCCACTCCACACCAAAGGCGTCAGCTGCTGGGTGACGCTGCGGTGGAAACAGTACACGTGGTGTCGACGAAAAGTGATTGCTCGCAGTGCAGCAAAGTCGATTTAAAAGGTTTCGTCTACAGTCCACGCACTCGCTGTAAGCTGATGCAGCTACCGTTTTATGGTGCGAAACCTCTATCAATGTTGATTTCCGCACACCCAATACAATGGACTTGACTACTGAATTCGGTGGCGATTGAGTGGCCCATTTACAACTTAGGAAGGTAAAGTTAAGATATTTTCGGTGCCTTGTGCGATTTTCATATTATGTCTGAGCTGACGCTGTCTAATGAGACAACAAAATTCTCCAAAAAGAACTCAACTACGCGAGCAACCGCCTTCAATCAGCTTGCAAGGAAATGTTTCGTTAAATAGTCAGAGTTTACGTGCAGACATTGATTGTAATGTCAGATAATATTTCTATAAAACTAGCTTAAGTATTCTGTAAAAGACGTGTTCAGGCATTCGTATACCATCTAACCTGAAATATTTGAAGCGCGTAAGCTTGTTTAAGGACCAAAGAACTAAAATTGATACAGTTTGGACCTTTTTTCTTCCTGGTCACAGAAAATAATAAACAGTTAATAAATGAGGCGCGAGGGGACGAATTAAGTGTCTGCGGTTTGTCAAATCCCCCAATCTATCTTACGAACAGTATGTCCTACCAAGAACAGCATCAAGTCCTTTTTAGGAAATTTTTCAGCTCGTTTCTAGCAAGCTAGGAAATGTTTTAAATGCAGGTATAATCTCCCTTTCTCACACTTCATTCGAGCTGTCGGATTTTTCTATGAAACGTGTTCTTTCCATGTAACCTACTTCGACACTTATGCTTTAAACATCTCTTCTACGAACTTTGTTCGAGCCTTACACATTGTCCAGCAAGGAGCTCGCCTGTTTCAGGATTACAACATGTATATTGGCCATTTTATAAACGCCGATCTCAAGAACGAGATGGGCTTGAAGATTATTCGTTTCTGACATACACACCCTTCTGCACTAAGGATTTTCAATTATCTGTTTGACAAAAATTTGACACTTTAATTACACGAAGTGTAGAAGCCTAACAAAAATGCCGATAATGAATCTTATATATTAATGCAAATTGTGAACGCAACTTTTGATTTTGCCACAAACATTAAAAATCATTAGGAGCTAGGGTATATGCTCAGTGGACTATATATGTTTAGTTAATTAAGTATAGTTCATAGACACCGAAGTGCGGGAGCGGGTATATCAGTAGAAATAGAGAAGACTAGAAGCAAAAACTACAGGTTTTTGCTCTAGTCTTGTGTATTTCTCCTGTGGAAAGTAGAATTGTCATAGGTCAATCCTACATTAAACAGAAAGCCGGAAGAATAGGTCACTGAATACAACGCGCAACGTAAGAAAACAACGCATTAGTGCAACATGCTTGACCTACATCACTGAATTCAGAAAATTCCATGATAGGAATTTTAGGTCCAACTTTTTGACATGTGACGTACAATGAAGTTGATAAACAACATCCGCTTCTAAACCTGAGTGAAAGCTTAGTCGACTGCGTATGATTCCCAAGACGGAAATGGCGCGTCGTCCTCACCACGGAAGCTTTCCCAGCCCTGATGGCTAAGACGCGATGAAAGCATGCTCGAGACGTGCTGACAGGTCGCGCCTGCCACCGGACGAGCGAAGGAGAGGTCATTCTGTACTCGCTATCCCTGCGAAGGCGGACAGTAGCAGCCGTCCTTGTCTCAGACAAGGCATGCGTGTGACAGCTGCAGCGCCTCCGTGCAGGGCGAGGAATGCGTTACCCGCGCTTCTCATCAGACACTCCCCTGCCCGTCTGCGGCAGTGTCAGTCAGCAGAGGCTGTCAACAGAAACGGGATTATCGGATAGACTAAGTAGCTTGATTGTGACTGATGTGGCTTCCCAGTGTCACTTGGCCACCCTCCTAGAGTGGATTGTGTCTTGAAAGAGCGTGGGCCGTTGGTCATCATTATGAACGTAGCCCTTGAGTTAGCGTGTACCGCAAGAGCAGGTTTCGCAGATGCAAGGGCCTGCTTTCTAGCTTAGCTTGTCGCGTAATTTATATAGACGAGGCTAGTTTTTGTTCGTTTAGCGATTGGTAGGTTGTAGTAACACTTGCATTGTTACAAAATGTGCAACACATCTTGAATCTTGGATAGTTACCATATTGATGTTTACAATGATAGCACCTTCAAATTAAGGTTGTGAAACAAAGTGGGGAAGAAGGTGCAGAAAAACGACACCGTTGCCATGTGGCAAAAAGCACCACGGTCCGGAAGTTCGCCGTCTTGAGGGAGCTTCTACGCCACTCTCAAAAATATCCCAGATTGAAATATTGCAACACACCATGAATTTCGCAATGTCGAAACCTTGTGTAGGCAGACTAGAACTGCTTTGCGAAATAAAGACGAACCAAACCATGAGTTAGTCGAGGCCTATCACACGAAAAAAAGTTCCACATTGTGCGTTAGGGAAATTAGTTCTACCACCCTTCACAATGGAACTATCGAAGAGTACCCTGTTGCTGTAATGTTCCCTGTTTTTCTGGTAAAACACCATATGCTTTTGTTTATTGAGCAAGTTTCTTTTTCTGCGATGAAGTGTTTATTTGCGCGTCAAAGCTCCCATAGTCCGAATATAGGCCCCTTGTTTTCTTCGCACTGTTAATTCTGATATGCTATCCTGTCTTCTGCGCCAAGAGTATGTAGCGATCCTGGATTGAGCAATTAACGCACTAGCATAACTTATTAAAGTAAACTGGAAAAGTGACTGTCATTCGCCGTTTACTACTATTTGGCTCGCCAAAGCCATTCGTCCTTTCTTTTTCGTTATTATTCTTCTTTCACATGCCTATTGATGCCTGCTGGGCAGCGACGGCAAGATGGTTCCTAGAATGAAGAAACGTTGCACCTAGAGTAGAAATGGGTTTGCCCCAGGATATTGCTTTGAAAGTAAACGTTTATTCATCATCGTGATTAAACTCCTTGTCAACTAGTTCAGCTTGCATTTTAATATTGAATGATAGAAGTGCTTGAGGAAAATGTGCAGATTTGACGTATGCGTACTTGATCCTATGTGAATATATATGCCCACTCAAGAACGAGTCCACACCAAGTGGCTGACACCTAGTCGTCGAGAACGGATAGCGCAAACGTAAACTAATCTAAGGAAATTCGTTAAGTCAATTGATTAGCTTACACCACCCTATAAGAAAGTCTGCGCAACTTAGGGGCGGCTGTCGCCATGCTTTATATGCGGGTATATTTGAGTAGTGATTTATTATTTTACAAGTCGGAAAAAAGGTGTACGCGCATTAGTACTATTTTCTGGGTCAGATTTTTACATCTGTACCAAGACGTAGGACGGCATGTACGAAGTTGTCACATATTATTATAAGGAAATTTTTTTTTTAATATAACAGGAAGGCCAGAGAAGCAGTTGATTCTGATGTGCTCTTCCAAAAAGCGCCTGTGTGCTTCGGTGACCTATGAGCCGGCATGACGTGTTCAGGAAATGAGTCAAAATTTATAACATTACTCTTATGTGCGAACCCTAGTGTCTCTTGCAGGAGATGTGAGGGCCGAAGAACATTATTGTAGGCGCAGAAAATTTGGTTTAATGTCCATTATGTAGTTCTATATCAGCACTAAATACGGTATCCTTAATTCATAGTGCCTAATTATACTACAAAGGTTGCGCGCACGTAACCGTGACGTGGTGCCTTGGAAATTGCGTTGTATTCGAAATTATGAAAGTTTCAAGAAGCCCCACAAAAATGAAAGCAACAAGGCTCACTGTTTTGTCCTTCAACTCGTATAATGACGTGGCAGCCGTGGTGCTTTTTAAGTCATATAAGCAAGGCCACCACGCCAAATTCGCAGGAAACAAGCTCTCGCGCTCAACGTCAAGTTTCAACGCGTACCTTCGCGACTTTTAGACCGAGGTCGTCACTCATATACCTTGTACCACGTGGAAACACAAACCTATTGTTGCGAAGGTGCCTCGTAAAACAATGCCCAAGCGTGGTATATGGATGTACCGTGAATAAAAGCTTCGCACTTTCGGTTGGAAACCACAGTATGGCTTTTGCTCTTTACAAATCGTGCGCAGAGCTGTAGGCCATTGTTAGGCTGGTGAATCCTTGCACGCGCCTCACGTCAGCGCGTGTCCCCCCATGTTCTCGAGATGACGGAAACGCGTGCATCTGATGGTTCTCGGGAACAAAGGAATACTTAGCAAACCTGACGTTACCTATTGTAAAACGAGCGGCAAAATAAACAATGCGAGGAACTGAAACAGCCGCATCCGAAGGCTCGAGGCAACGCAAGAGCGCGGTAAGCGAAACCTAACGTTACCCATTGTAGAACGAATCGAAAACGAACCGAAAAGCAAGACGAATGAAAAAGAAAAAAAGTTTTTTGTATCGAAACCCCGAACAAAGAGTATTCGGGCTGGCGGCAGCGCAGCGGTTAGAAAGTTTCGTCATTCGTTGTTGTTCGTCATTGTTTAGATGGAAGCGAAGATCATTCGACCTCGGTGTTGCCAGACCATTTGACCTCGGACGATCGCCGAGTGCAGAGACGCCTAATCGTTGTAGTGAAGATGAGTTGATGGTTTGGGAGGGATGGGTTTTTGTTGGGCCAACCACTACAAAACCACCGGGGAAGGAATTCTTTTGTGAGCGGGCACGCGCAGGCAACGCGCGGACAAAAGAATTGGTCGAGAGGCGGCTCACACCGTGAACGATTCAGGGCGACTTGCGCGTCGCTTCTGCTCAGTTCGACTTGTGTAAGCTCCGCACTTTGAAGACGATCACGGGTTTTACTGCGTCAATGTCTTCATTTGAAATACTATTCATGAGAGTGAAACCGCGAAGTTTACTGAAATACAGCGTATGTCTTCATCGATTATTCGTTGTTCTTTGCACCATATTCTTGACGCATAGCAAGTTTACGACAGTAATTTGTAGTAAGAATGTGACTTAAAATAGGGTGGTTCTGTGTAGAGTTGTGTGCCTTGTTTTTAAGTTGTTTACTGTCAGATCGAAGGAGTTGGGATGGGTAGGAAAACCTATAAATGAATGGGTAAGGAGGACTTAAGAAGATTTGCTCAATCATGGTTAAGGGGATGCTGACCTCGCAGGTGATAACAAGTCATCTCAGGCAAACAATCACACTTTTCTGTTCAAATCAATGCACCTGAGTAACACGAGCTTTGTATGGAGTTCTGCCGGTGAAGGGCTGTACCGCTTCAGCGGCCTGCCTAAGTTGTACACATGCGTCGGCAGCTGTAAAAAAGAGACAAAGAAAAAGGAAGATACGAGTAGCAGGAGCGGGGGCCGCAGAGGAAGAAAAAGAGAAAATTCGAGAGCGGAGATTGATACGAGGTTGGGGCCAGTAATTACGTATTCCTTGCATGACTGTTCCTATTTCTAAGTGTTTCTTGGGCCGCGCCGTGTGGCGACCTGTGTGACAGAAATAGGAACGATTACACGCTCCGCCGTAAAGGCCAACACTAAATACGTACGCGCGAGAAGACATTGTGGAGAGAGTAAATCAGAGGCTATTAGGATAATTTCTCGATCGACACGATAAAGTAAATGAGACGTTGCAGCAAATGCGTCCATATACGATGCTGCTATTTGTGTCACCTAACAGGTGCGGTAGCACACATATAGTAGACTTGTGTACATAAACGTTCGCGAAAAAAAAATTGGGCTAGAACGCTTAACGGTAACATTAGCAGAGACATTAAGAAAGGGTCATAACTATACGAAGCTTGACCAAGACACTCTCGGCGGTTCGCACAGTGTGAAAGTACTTTGCACGCACGAGGTAAAAATGTAAATGCAGAACACTCTTGCGGAGGAAACGCGCGTCTGAATCGGGGAGATTGTAGGTCCGTTCGGTTCACCTGCACCAATCGGAACCGGATCGCGGCAGTGCGCGAGAAGTTCAGAAATTGTTCAGCAGGAGTTTGGTTAGGCAGACACGGTGCTTCACTAGAAAAGAATGACGAGGTGCCGACATGGTGCAGACCTTATTTTTGTTCGCTTAATTTACGTCACCCACGTAACGCTGACAGGTGTGAAACCGCACGTGGACAGTCTATGAGGCGCAAACACTTTGGCAAAACGCGTCTCACGTTAATGGAGGTGGGTACGGCGCCTACGCCTGAATGCTGCGTCGTCTGCTCAGCTGCTAGTGCGCACGACTGCACCGAGCCGGCACCGTCAGCGTAGAGGGTGCAGGAAAATCGTGAACCAGTGCTGCACCTGCCCTGCATCTTTTGAAGCGAATGGCGTGGTTCAGAGGTCACCATTGCTGCACTGCTGAAACGAATGGAAAGGTGCAGCACCTCGTGAATGGGTTCAGATGGTGCAGGCGAATCGAACGGACCTAATATTGTTCTCAACCAACGCTAATAGCGCTATGCGACGTCAGTGTCACTAATAAAGCCTTGTAGAAGCTATCGAGATTCTTCTCTTATACATGAAGACAATTGAACTTTTAGTGCTATGACTGACGATTTAGGTATAGGTCTCTGGCCGCATCATGATGCGGTCGTTCTGGCAGATAACAGGTGTTTCATTGCATAGACTGGTCTGTCGTGGTGCAATTAGATTAAATTGTGCAATTAGATGACATACGTTCTCGGTCACATGGCCGGAATCATAGCTAAAAGTTGATAGGTAACAATTAATCAAAAGGCAAAGCGCTGGTCCACGAACACGAATAGAAGTAAAGTTACTGTTTCTGTTATTTGTTTAGACCCACAGTCAATCGAGCAATTAAACAAACGGCACTCTTAAAGCCGGAAATGCCGCTGGCTCAACTTCTCGGTCACAGCACTGTCTGAGCGCCTTGTGTGTGATATAAGCTACCCCGACGCCATATATAATAATTCAAGCATTGGCATTTCTGACGCTATCGCCTTGCGGCTAGGTTCTCCTTAAATTTTCGTGCCACAAATGCATCTGATTTTCCGTCACGAGTTGACATTTAGTCCGTTAATAAAATATTTAAAAAATGGAGCCATTCTTTATTGCCGGTTATAAAAGTTAATGAAGAACGGTTTTACCTCAAGTGGCCGTATGACTGGCGTACCCTTCATAAAGGGCGCAAAATTTGCTACGAAAATACAATTAAACAGCTATTGAAACTTCGCACACTGCGCAAACCACAAAACACATGAAATTGAGCCCACAACTGTTCTCACCATATTTCGCTCGCTCGAGTGCGACGACAGATAAACAACTAGCAGTGACGTTTTCGTGACGTCGCGACGTGATGGAAACAGCACTCGACGGTCTGGCAAGCAGACGAAAACACCCTGCGCCTAACAAGGCCTCCGTCAGGCTGCAGTGAACCTAAAATGCGCGAGTACGTCAAAAAGGAGGAAGACACTAATTCGAAGCCCAGTAGGCGTCCTCTACGGGAAAAGGTGAACAGGTGAAACCCGCCCCCGAAACAGGTGTTTTAGGCGAAACCAGTCTTTCGAAGACCAAGATACGATGCTCTTCGGAGGGGCCGCACACGTCTAGGAATCCAAGCAAAATAGAGACGCGAGGAGAGAATCCGTATGACAAGCAAGAAAGCCGGTCTACGGAGCCAGTAGGGCACCCGTGCAGAAATCGGCTTCGGGGGTGGGGGGAGGAGTGGCAGCTGCCGTGACCGCAATTCCCTGTGTACACGACCAGACAACACCGTTTGGGGTGAGAATGAACAAAAAATAGAGAAAGAAGTGTGCGAAAACGGGAAACGCTAAAGGAAAGTTGCTCGCCCTAGCTGAAACGAAGAGTGGTTTCGCCGATTTCGTATACCGAGGCGACGACGATAGGAAAAAAATGAGCAGATGCCGAAGGACAGGAAAACGCAATGCAAAGATCAGGAAAAAAAAAGAGCAAGGAAGACAATATAGAAAAGCCGGGACCAACGAGCAGACAGCGGAGGACTAGAAATACATCCTTTTCACCGCCCGTCCGCAAAGGCGACGCAAGTAGACGATCGTTTCGGACGGAGTTGGATGTAGGAGACGACTGCAGGTCAAATCCGCCACGTGACCTGCATTTTCATTCGGCAGAGAGCAGTCTTACGTACCCACCCTACGCTGTATTTGAATCTTTGTGTTTTTCGGCGTGCGTGTGCTCGTCGGATGTACAGTGGTCCACATACGAGCGCTCAAGCCAGCTCGCGAAGGTCAGGGACGACTCCGCGTATACTCGAACGGAACGGGAACGGCTTCGTGTTACGACGGCAAGATGACCAGTCCCGCGCATGCGCAGGACTAGTGGAGGAGTAGCCAGCGAGCTAGGTCTACAATGACCGGGGCCACGCACGAGTTGTCTTTGCCGCTGCTTCTTCTTTTACGGCGGCTTTCAGCGGGGACTTTTACAACGTGGCGGCGACAGCCAGGGCTGGTGTGGTCACTGGCGAAAACGGGGTCAGGACGCTTCTTTCATGACCGGACTCCTTGATTGCAAAGTCCGGGAGGGGAGGTTGGGGGGTGGGGGGCGGGGTATATGCGTTGCAGGGTGGGTGCAGGTCGGAGGTTAGCGAGTGACGATGCCACAAGAGCAGAATGAGCAGCAGCAGCGGCAGCAACAGAATAGAACTTGGGCAAGGAAGGGGTCGCGAAACGCGTGTCCTGTAATGGCCGCCTTTGTTGTCCGGATTTGAATGGCCCACTCGTTAGGAGGACGGCGGGGGGCCCGCCAAGGTCTGGCGCGTCCGTTCGTGTCCGTGATGGCGGGCTATTGAAGAGAGGCTAAATGGTGGCACCAGGGCACCCAGCGTTCGTTGTCGCCACGTAACGGAGCGGTGATATATCTCGGTCACCGCGGCACACGTGGAATAAAGAACAGGGTGCAACAAAAGTGTCTCGGGTTTCGAAGTGTCGTTGATTATGAATGAATGGCGTACATCTAGAGCTAGTACAGTCGCCTGCTTGATATTGGTTGCAGGGTCGTTTGAAACTGGTCCTGGTAGGGGTAAACTTGGGAAAACAGAAGTCTGTGGTAAAGTAAGGCTCTGACCCTTTACAATGCCACTCGCTCGGAAGCTGCTTGCTATTGATTTGTACGACTGTGAGATTACGTTTCCAGCGGGTGGTGAACCATGAGAAATCTCGTGGACAAACGAAATTCTGGCTTTCTTTACACAGGTCAGCTGTGTGACCGCGTGTACGGCGGTTTGAAAGCAGGAACAACTCGCCACCTTGAACAGTACAGAAGGAACAGCCGTGTTCATACGCCATTCTTGCACTACAGTGAAGTTCGTGAGAACAAGAACAAACGAACAGCGAGTGCGAACACACTGTTGACAAGGGCCGTCAATGAATTATTATGGTGCGTTATTAAAAATAAACATTCCAACGTGAATTCGATTCCAGATTAGTAAGGTGGCCAAACTAGTATGGGACTGAAGTTTTCATCATGCATAACCTGAAATAATCCAACCATAGATAACCCAACAAATCTAACTATCCTAGCGTGACTCGTCGTCTGGACATGTGGGAGTCCTTTCGCATTGAAGCTGAAAAATGTGAAAAAGTGGCGATTTGAGAAATAAGTAGCTCTACCCGAAGTATTCTTCAAAGATGAAAGCAGAGATTGGTTTCCGTCTCAGGTTCGTCAACCTGTCCATGTGCGGTGTATGAAGGAGTGTTTCAAACAAGAAAAGCAAAGGAAAGTGACTGCAGACACGAAATATGGAAGGTCGCAGCACATGAGATACAGCTTTGTCGACTCGTTATCGACATGATCTTTTAAAGAATAGGGCCACCATGACGTTGTACAAGGAAACGAGCCGTATACGCAGAAGCCTATACCGATCATTTTTGTTTCTTGCGTTATGTAAGGGTCAGCTAGCGGGCGGCCGATGTTATCGTCAAGCGGGTCGGCATAAAAGCCCGACGGCGTTCCAGCGGGCCATCGAACACGCTAGGCAATTGCGATGTCGCCACGTCGCACCACGCGTCGACCTTTCCTCGTATATAGACTCTCGCCGTGGGGTTAAAGAATCAGCACCAGCCGAATACAGCTGTGTCATACGAGAGCGAAAGCAGCGTGGTGTTAAAATAGACGGAACTCCGAAAGAATGTGCCTCACCGAGATGAATAACTCCGGAAATCTGGATACAAAATGGCGTCATGAACTTACTGCCACCCCTGCAAAGACAACTTGTTCCTTACGTCGCGCCCTGCGCATTGACTAGCGGAGAGAACGCTCTCCATTAATGCTGGGCGTTTAAGGACAATGTACGTTTAGGTCGCGGTACTTAGTGAAATTCTAGTTTTTTCCTCCTCTTTTTTCCCCTCTCCCTCTCTAGACCCTCTTTCTTGCCCCTATTTCCCCTCCCCAGTGCTGGGTAGCAAACCAGATGCTAATATCTGGTTAACCTCCCGGCCTTCCTTTTTTCATCTCTCTCTCTCTAGTTGCGATCTGTCTTTGGCACACGCTGTCCGCTCTACTGTCCGCCATTGTTCAGTGCGTGGTCAGAGGCAATACGACAACCACATACCGTCTCTGCAGTTCTCCGCACTTGCCCCATAAAGGAAAGGAAGATTAGAGAATGGATCCACCTCTGCTCATACGCAAAATCACTTCGAATTCTTGCGTTTCTGTCGCGATACAATTTTGGCGCGTCATAAAATCTTGTTGGCACTCAAAAGGCAGTCAAATCTGTGTGTGAATCGCGATTCGCAGTTCTGTGTGACTTTCTCTGCATGATACAGCAGGTGCGGCAGATTTGCTTCATTCAGGGCTTAGTTTCGAAAACGCCATCGGAGAAGTAAACTCACAACTTTTGTTACGCAATCTAGCCCAAGCTACAAAGCAATGCTTCTATCTTTCTCGTAGTCTCATGTGAGATCGTTCGCAAGGTACACGGAGTTTCCGTCACATTTTTTAAAGTCACCCGTGATATATGAAAGGACTCCCAAAACAACACAGTATACAACGCTATAACCTCCCGGGAATTATTTCATTTCTTAGAACGACTGAAGATCTCTCTGTTCTGCTAGCTGGAGCAAGGTTTATTTGAGGTATCAGAGCAGAAGAAGGCAAGACCGCTGTATTTTGAGAGCACACGTATACACGCACGCGCAGAGAAGCAGTAAAGCGAACAAATCGTTACATCAGATTACAGGGGTACAGTGTGACAATGACTGCTGATTTGCAGCCTCACAAAGCTATGGGGAATCTGCCGGCTTTGGTGCGGAAACTCGCTTGTGGTAGACTTACGCGCGGACCTTGTGAGCCGTTGCGTCCCAGGAAGGCGATCACGACTCTCAAATAACGGCGCCTCTCAAGACAGACGTGGTATATGCCACGTGACCTGCCATGGCTAGCGAGGCAGTTTCCTTTTGAGGTCAAAAGGTACCATAGCGCTAGCAGTCAGGGACGAGGAAGACAAAACGGGACAAAGCGTCCCTGTCTGCTAGCGCTATGGTACCATTTGATCCATTTAACCAACTAGCCCAAAAAGCCGCGTTCACAAATCCTTTTGAGGTGTTCGACCTAGGCCGCTGCGCGTTTCCTAATGCCGCATCCATTGTTGTCGCCGCCTCGGCTAATGCCCGTAGATATTGCGCTTCCGTCTTGCATTTAGAAAAGAAATGAACATTTCCTGTAGCGGAGTTCGCGATGAAACCGACTGTTTCCTCTAACTAGGCACAAGAAACGTGTTCGAGCAAGAAGAAAAGGAAAGAGAGAAAGATAGCTAGAGAGGAAGAAAGAGAAATATATCAGATACACTGAAGAGGAAGTCGGCGATGCAAACTGGAGCGCAAAAGTTCGGTCCTGGAGAAGCGCGCATGGTTGCCCTTCGTCGAGGCTTGTGCGCACCCGGACAATCGCATCGAGGAGAACAGTAAACAAAAACGACTGCGTCTCGTGATTTTGCATTCGACTGTCGCCCGCTTATATCTGATCGTCCCAGAGAGCACAAAGAAGGGGGGATTTCCTTATTGAGTTATCTTCGGAAGGGCGACGCGTCGGCTTCCTAGTTTTCTGAACTGAGTCAACCTGCTGGACATAAAGTTGGATGGGCTTGTCGAGTTAAATATTGCAGATATCGGGATTAATGCACCACAGACTTGTGAAACTTTCTGCGTGAATTGCACTAAAGAAAAACAAAAAGTAAACAAGAGTTCTGATGCAGGTGATGATCTTGAAGTTTGAAGTTTGCGGAGTCTAGAAGAACTGGAAACTGAATTCTTACAGGAAATAAGTAGTGGAAGTCCTGGTACTGAAGCGTTTAAACCATTATAAAATGCATTGTTGCACGGTCTGCGTAATTAGTTAACAGCTCTTCGATGTCAAATACTGACAATGAACTTAAGAATTAAAACAATCATCCAATCACTCAGTATGAATGTTTCACATCTGTACGGAATATTTTGTTGAATGAGAACGGAACCATAAACAAAGGAACAAAACATGGAACAGTTCCACCACTCAGCATTACAAGGAATCCAGCGTTCGCAATAGTTTAGTAGCACAAATAGCTCTGGCACCTTTGCTTTACGTGCACACATAAAAAAGAGGACAACGACGCAAATACGACTTCTTGGGGTTGCTGTCCATGCTGCATTTGACTTAGGTCACATGGACAGTAAATAGATATATTCCATTCATTTATGTGCCTGACCAGCCCTAAGCAACACAACAGCGACAAGAGACGCAGTTGTGGAAAGTTTTGGACTATTATCGGTCATAGCCGATTCTTTGGACGCTTACAAAAATCAGAGTACGCAAGTAATTTTTGGTTAAACCTTAACGAGAACACCAGTGCCAGTGCCGTGATTCGAAACGTTGGCCTAGTACCCTGCTGCTACACGCGCTAACCACTGAGCCGCGCGAGTGAGTGCGGGAGATGATCGTTGATGATAATGTGAGAACATTTTGAGACATGAGCCACGAGACAAAGACGAAGTACAAGAGATAAAAACTACGCTCACGACACAGTGCTATGCTGTCCATTTCTCGAAATGTAGTACAAGTACCACTTCGCCCACTCGCTGTTTTGATAAAGTGTGAATTTCTTACGGGATCTCATTAGGGATTCCAAGAGCATCACGTTCATCAACACAGGGCTCTATGTTTTGAACAACAGCCGTTTTGCCTTGTTTATAGCGTCTCAGCACATCGCGGCCTCTGGAGGAACGCTGTTACCTCATCTGAGCTCCACTTGTAAATTTAGGCCTATGCCTCGACAGCCGTGGTCAGCCCTCGTTCCGCGAACCATAATGGACTCTGCGAACTGCTCTCGGGCCGATTATAATTGGCCCACGCATCGCATTCCCGCTAAATGAAACCCGTTAATCAAACGCTCAATGAAACAAAAATAGCACCACCCAACGCTTACCCTCCGTCAAGAATGCTTCGGCAATATACACCCAGTCGTCCTTGAAAGCCCTCCCCAGAACCACAAGCAGCTAGTCCAGGATGTATTAGGCCGAGGGTTCTAAGGTGTGTCCAGACAAAGCTCTATAAGGATGCGTATATGATCAGTATACTGCCCCGCATACATCCGGAATAGAACGGCACGTTCCGTGCCGTATGTCTAATTAATATAGGCGTCCAGAGTCGGGAGCGAAGCTGGACCACAAATGGAAACGGAGAGGCAGTCGCTGGTTTGCCACGCAACGATTAGATGCAGGGTGTTGCCGAATGAACGCTCAGCTCTGAGCGGAGGCCGGGTGGATCCAATTGCGCATCTCGGTCAGCGACCCAAATGGACTACGGACGCAATTCGGGGCAGCATCCCATTCCGAGGGCGGTAATAATGAGTCGCAGACGATCAAGTGCGCCGACAGGACCGTGGAGCAACGATTTTCAAGGCCACTCATACTACGAAAAGCAAATTAGTCGCTCCTCTGTAGAAATGGGATCGCACGGCCGTCCATCCATACAATCACCGCAGCGTGATGAATAGGCTCCACGGGCGAGGAATAAGCACGGTTGTTTGAGAGACTTGGTCAGATGAGCACCCTCATTTGGAGAATGTCGCTGTCGATTGTTCTGTGGCCTAGGCTTCAGTTTTTTGTTGAGTGACGAGCGCTCTGCACGCATTACAACTGTTGTAGTTTTCAAGGGCCACCCTTGGGAATACGAATATCTCTAGCAATATTTGCTGACGAATTTATTTTACACAGTAACGTCAAGGGTCCCCAAGAGCGTTTAACTAAAATTATGCAGCTCGGCTGTATTACAGGTTATTAAAATCAGTCCTTGTAGGTATTGTCTCCCCTTGCTTTGTTCGTGCATATGCAATAAATTCATATCTGCAGGGTGTATTTTTTGCCGCTAGTATCTCTCGATATGTAAATTGAATATAACCCTCTGCTTTAATTTATCACAGGTGCTCTTATGCATTTCCAACATACCGATGTGGCTTTCGCCTAGAGGTTGCTAACTCACCCACAGAACTATCTCAGCGCTATCTTATAATTAACTACAAAATACAATTTTCGTCTTAGAAAACAGTCATACAAAAAGATTTCCGACGCACTCATCCTCGCTCCACTCAACCTCGAAGTCTCTAATTGTTCCTCAGATTGTCTTACGTCTTACGACATGATGCCTTAACACCAACGTACATTCATTTAGAAAAGTCGCTCAATTGTACCGCGGAAACGTGAGCTTAGATTACCAGATACGTAGTTTCTCGCTGGTATAGTATCTATGTTCTCCAAATCTAATACTCATATATATTACAGTCCACTCGACCAGTGGTATTGCACAGAAAAGCGGTAGGGAAAAAAGCACAGCCTGCATTCCATGAACTCGCCCAAGGGTCCCATTTTCACTGACCACATCTATTCAGGTTAACAATCCTTTTAGCTTCATTTACTATTTCCGGCTAATGTCCCTCAGGAGTGCACATACGCTTAGTCATATTTACAGATTTCTCGGCATTAGTTAGCGCGGAAACAGTTGTTTATGAGGCACCATAGCCCAGAGACATTATTCCGCACGCGTGAACTTTGTAATTAAGTGTATATAGCTTTATTGGTCGTAAAGCACATGAAATTTAGTTGTTGTCCTCGCACTACTTCGGTGTCGCCTTCTTCTTTTGCGTGAAGGCGAACCAAGCGCGTCCATAAAGCGTGAGAATAGTCGGCGATGCAGTTTCGTTGTCCGAATCAGTCGTTTGTGGTCCGCGACCCCAGGGATCAAATTTTATTCGCCCCATCTCCATTAACGTTCATGGCCGCTCAAGCTGCTGAGGGCTCGGAATATCTTGGAGACAAAACAAAAATCAAAGGAGGTCATACGTCTAACACGCTCAGCCCATCGTATTCGTTCCACCCAGGTTCAGCAGCTTTCCCACGACCTGGGAAGCATACCGCATTTACTCGACTTTAACAACCTCTTGCCGTTTCTACGGCGTGCACACTGCATGGCCACTGTGGCAGAGAAAGATGATCCCGAATGGCATCCTCTCCAGAGAATTCTTTTTTCTGCCAACATTTATATCAGAGGGGTCAAGGTAATTCTAACAATAATAAAAAAAAACTGGATATAAACTGAATCTCTGCTTTGAAAGTGCAGAAGGTGGCTATGCGATCACTTTAGGTTACCGAGAATGAGTTCGCAGGTTTACTTGCCAGCCACTGCGACCCTATTTTAATAGAGGTTGAGGAAGTTCGTATTTGCCTAAGACTCTCAGCTGTGATGAGCTAACTTCACTCTGATAGGTTCACTGATAAATTCTTGAATTAGGCGGTTCAGCTGAACCACTCAACCAGCCGGCAAATGAATGAATGAATGAATGAATGAATGAATGAATGAATAAATAATGAATGAATCAATCAGCTCATTTAAAATTGAGGAATGCAACTTTGTAGGACACCATACACGTATTGTGCCATCACCGCGTGAGCCTGTCAGAAATAAATATTGTAGTAAAAAAACATCCCTCCTTATCCGGAAATTGTACCCGCATGACCACTTTACCAGGGAAATTACGGTAAGTGCGCCATTGAAATGACAATGCAGTGCGGCTGGTTACTTCATTGGGTAAGACGATCGAACCATGCGAAGTAGTGGCAACCATGTAAGCAAAGCGCCCAGTGCTGATTGCAAGCGAGAAAGCGCGGCACGCAACTTTCCAATTCCTCGCGCGTGCCCGCAATCTCTTCAACGGAGTGGGGGTTACAAATTGCTCACACTTAATCGGGCTATAGCGTACAGGAACGCGAGCTTTGACATATAAGGAGATCGCGTGCGTGTTTGCTGGCCACGCTGCCTTCCAAAAGCATACCCGGGCTGCCCGCTGCCGTTCCGTCTTGGAGATAAGCGCCCGGCAGGGGTTCGATTAGAGGGCCAGCCTGTGCGTCTTCTCACGGACGCGGTCCGGGACAATGTCGCCCGGCCACAGCGACCTTAATTCGCAGTGGCAGCAACGTTCATGCGCCGGCGGCCATTTATAAGAGGAAACGACACCGTTCACCCTTCGTCGGCTAATTGAAGATATCGAGACGGGGCCACTCTCCAAGTGGCGCTTTCACGTGGCCCGAGGCGGTGATGAAAATTGCTCCTCTTCCTGAGCAAGGTTTCACGCATGATAGGTTACGAACGGCTTCCACCTCCCAAGAGAAAACGAAAATAAAGCTGAAGAGCATCGAGAGGCATTTGGGAAGAGGGCCTCAAGTGCAACCCATATCCGCGGTGTCTTGCCCGACGCTGATAACACCGACATCGGCAACTGTTGCGGTGGGGCGAAACAAAAGATGAGAGCACGACGACGACAATGGCTTCGATAGCGACAAACTGCGGCGTCGTGACGCTGATAATAATTGTTGGGGTTTTACGTCCCAAAACCACAATATGATCATGAGAGACGCCGTAGTGGAGGGCTCCGGAAATTTCAGCCATCTGGTTTTCTTTAACGTGCACCTAAATCTACTGTACTCTGGAACCTGGCATTTCACCTTCACCGAAATACGGCCGCCGCACCCGGGATTCGATCCTGCGACTTTCGGGTAAGCAGTCAAGCACCATAACCACTCGACCGGGTGCGGGTGACGTCGCGGTGCTGACGATGGTCAAGTGACAAAGACAATACTGCGGCACAACGACATCGATAACGACGAGAGCGGTGACAACAGCGCACAGCACCGATAACATGATCACAATAGCGAATGCAGGGCTGTAACGACACGACAGTTCGCTTGCAATAAACGTGGAAACGGAGCTGCGTTGGAGGCAACCGCAGCTCCTTCTGTCGAGAAATGAGGACGATGAATACGAATGTAAAATCTGCGACTGACGTCGCTGAAATTTTGCGAAAGCGCTTGAACTGCCGTTTTTAAAGAGCATACGATGGGCGAAATTGTTGCGGTGAACTCGAAAGTGGCGTCCCCTAGGTCATCGATTGCTTGTTTAGCGCGGTGTCAGTAAGGTACATAGCTGAGCTAGGTGGCACAAATGTGCTGACGGGTACAGTCTGCTTGTCACCAAGACACACATAGCCGGCACTGCTTTCCTCTGTCACCCTGGTCACTTTGCCACCAGTTTTCTAGCGAAGCTTGTATCGATGCGAGCGTAGTGTCGGCAAAGAAGATTTCTTCATAAAACCACTCGCCCCTTTTATGTTCGTCTACGCTTTCGGCTACACGGAGGAGACCGCTTTAGGCCAGTGTTTTGGCCTTGAAGGGTTTGACTGTGCCGCGTCTGGTTCATGCAGTTTCCCACGTTCCATAAAGGGCGTAACGGAGAGTCAACGGCTCTCTTGTTCGGGTGAGAGGTGAAACGAGGGCAGTGGCGTCTAGGGTGAGGCCTAGAACTGGGCAAGCATTTAGCGCGCATTAAAGGCTATGGCCCCGTTGGCGTTTGAGAAATGCATGGTGGACGCTTGAGGGGTACGGCAAAAGTTTTTACAACCTTGAATCGTTGAGCAGCTCCCCACAAATGCGAATCGTGCATTGCAAGGTGATTGATATAGAATCAGTGTGCACGTATCTTGCAGGGCTGTTAAATTTCGACCACCTGTGCAAGCTCTGCTCAAGGAAAATGTTTCAGCACTAAGTGTTTATGCATGAAAGATTAGTGTGTACCTTTTGTACGGCAAGCTAGCAGGAAATTGTACTTGTAATATTTTCCAATGGATTGAGGAAGAAAAGGTGCCTTTCATAAAATGTTCGCGTTGGATAGATAAATTGATTGCTTTTCATTATTACGAAGTCGTCTATATGGGATGAGCTTTTCCCGAGTGAAAAAAAAAGTGCGAATTTCAATAGTAAATGAACGCCCCTGTTTCTTTAGAGCCTAAGATTATGAATATTTCTGCTTTGAAACCTTTGAGTAAAACACATTTGCCCAGAGGCAAAACAAGTACTCGTTGACGGCAATCATAGGAGAGAAAAATAAAGCGAGAAATAGCTTGCGAAACATGCGGAGACGAAAGTTTTTGGGCGCTCATAATTGGGTAGTTTTCTCACTCCAGAAGGCCATGGTCCTTCGCCAGCAGTCAGGAGCGGCGAAAGAAAAAAAAAATCATATAAGCGATTCAAGACACGCGACGATAAGTGTGGCGGAACTGACGTGCAACGCTAGGCTTTGACACGAATGACGTCACACCTTTTTCTAACTTCTTTTGTTGTGACTTAATTGTGACCAAGCTGGGAGTTTACTCCTGTGATGTTACCCACGCTTCTCTCGATGGGAAATTTCAGTGGGAATTGGCGCTTCGCTAATCCGTGGCGAATAGCATTGCAAACTGTTGGACTAACTAATTGTTGCATTGTGTATCTTCACGTATCAGCATAGTAGTGAGCGAAGCCGCGTATAGTATTGCACGCAATGTGTAGCAGTTACGGCGAATAAAGAAGGCCGCTTAGCACGCGTTAAGCCACTTTCGATCAGCGTGTTCTAAAGCGCAGTAACCTTGTGTAAGTAAGAGATTAAAAAAAAGGCGATTGCTTATAACAGCACTATTGCATTCGCTACGTCACGGTACAAAAGGACACAACGATTGGTGGGAATGCCCGCCGCCGCGTATCACGACACTTGTGAAAGGCGCATCGGCGGTGTCGACGGGCGAGGGGCCCGACAATGGTTGTTCTACGCTTCGCTTTGTCCTGAGACACGACGTCGTTCTACGCGTCGTTTTTTGCGCAAACATGATCCGCCAGGGCCTAGCCATATGCAAGTACGCTGTAATTATTGCTTCTCCGTGATAACTCGTCGGAATGTGAAAAGTAGAACTTATGGGTCAGAAAAGCTTTATTAACGCGCAGCGAGTTGCTACTAGATGTGATGAGCATCTAGTACCACGTCTGAACATCCATGTAGCCCGTTTGCTGGGTGGCACTCTTCCGGAGCAACTGGCGGCTACCTTCGCGAGGCTAGATCTGCGTGCAGCAGACGACACTAGTACTCATTCTTCTCGTGCTTCTTATTCAGCGTTATTTCTCTGCCCACGTGAGTGTTAAAAGAAAGAAAGCACGCAATAAAGAAAAATAGCAATTAAAAAGAAAGGAAGAGAGAAAATACGGAACAGCACACTCAGCTTTACTGAACGGGAATCCCTATTCTGCAGTTCGAAGCCTCACGGAACCCGTTATTGCACGCATAGTGCCCAGAGGCACCGTAGTGCGTGGCGCGCACTTGGCACCGGTAAAAAGGCGCGTATATTTCGACCACATGTTTCGTAAGCAAGGGATGGTCTAGCGTATACTAGCACATCCTCTGTGCCAAGAGAACGCAGGACCTCAAGAGGAGGGCAAGCTTCCTCGTTCTTTCGAGAAAGTGTATAGACCACACCACCACCGATAACTCGTAGATAGAAGAACGCTCGATAGTATTACGCTCACGGAAAGAAATAGAGAGAACCACTGCCAACGAGCGACGACGTCCCTGCCAAGGTAGATAAGCCAAGCGGCATGGTGTCAACAGTGACTCGCCAATGGGAAAGCGTCGACTACAAAGACTCATAAAGCACCTCTTAAAGGCTGGTTTCGAAGGAAGAGGAAAGGTGGCCGTAAAAAACGATCTTCAGGCAATCGCGGAGCGCGGGAAAGTAGTGCCGGCGCATACGAAGTTTTATGGGAGTTTGCTTTGGCTAAGAAGCCAGTTCATTTGCGCTGGAACGTGACCTGAATGACCACCGCGCAGTCGTCCACGTCGTCGCTAGTCTTCCGGCACTTGGAGGCAAGCATCTCGGCCCGCAGCGCCGCCAGCAGTTGCGCATGCGATAACGTTCACAATACATAGCTTTCAGCGCAGAAGAAATGGAACAAGCAAGAAGTGGCTACACACCCCATTTTTAGTTGTCTCGTCCCGTTATACTGTAAAACCATCAATCTATTCGCAGCTCGCCCTATTTTCAGTACTTATTCGTCCACGGCACTAATGCCACATGTGCATAGTACATACGTTTATTTTGGGAGAACACGTATCATTCGACTCGCGGAATAGGGGGGGGGGGAGGTGCTGACGTGGGCTGTGACACTAGTATCGCGGTCTCACGAAGCTTAGTTGAGCCACAGGGCACAGGACGGCCATTCTGATCCTGGTGCTAGTCAGTTGTTGGCGTATATGCGTCCGCAGCAATATATTCTCTGCTGGATAACTTTTGATCTCACACGACTGCACCAGTCGTCGCCACAAAAGTGTTCTTGTAGCTGCTGCTATCATCACTAATGCTGCTGTCCACTTTTCTGCGATTCAGATGTCCCGTCAGAACAACGCAAAAGTGATATAGTGACTAACCGAATCGTAGTTTGGGAAAGAAACCGTGTCACCCCAACGAATAACAAATATGTAGTAAAGTTAAACACTCTCTCCAAATAGTCATTATGTGCATTTTCACGAAGATATTGCCTCGTACCACTACAGCTGTGCACTGTAGTCAGCTGGAGGTGGACACGCGCTCCAACAATCCTAATCAGCCGTGGAAGACGAATCCGGAGAATTCTGAGCGAGCCAAGGGTGCACGACCGCTACCTATGCGAAATTCCGAAACCACAGAGACATGACAATACAGGTGCAATGAAGGAATGCTAGCCTAGCTGCGTTTTCATCGTTTAGAAAGCGATACCATCTCTGTTCAACATTATGGAACAACGGTAACTGAATTCGTGATAGAGTTAATTACTCTTGCAATCAATAGTCGAGACTCGCAGTAGAAGCCAAATCGATTTGGGAACGCGCGGAATCATGTGTTCGTGTAGCTTCATGGACGTTATCTAAGACAAGAGATACAGTTTTTGAGTGCTACGTAATTTGTAATGCGCAGGCCGTGTGTCACGTGCTTCAGCGTGTATATGGGACGCTTCCCTCGTTCTCTAATAAACAAGTTGAAAGTTACGCTGTGTGTGTCTCACGTCTTCTCTGTCCGCGTCTTCAAAGCGCATCCACGTAGTCTTTTCTGCAACTACGAGTTGCAGTTCAGGAGAGAAGAGAGCGAGAGAATGCAATTCTCTACGACCAAAAAGGGTGCGGTTGTCGTCCGCTTTGCAGAAGGCCTCGTCGCGAACAGCGACAGTGGCAGTTATGACGAGGAAAGAGCCGAACCAATCATCGGCACAAGAGCCGTAGACTACTTCCGGTTACACGGCCGAGCTTCCGGCCGCTTTTGTGTAGAAGAGGAAGGTAGAAGGTCATCTCTGGTCGCATCGAACGCGGAAATGGGCGCTAACTGCCCGCCAGGCGCCGTAGAGGCGTTATGGTCTAACTCTACGGTGCCTGTGCTTCGTTCGCTCCGGATGCGTACGGTCGTTCCGGATGTTGTTCAGTAACGCTCTCCTTTTTGTACTTATTTTTGTTTTCTTTGTTTTTAGCTGGTGACCTGCGTGACAAAGAAGCGAATTTGCAAGTTCGCGAGGTAGTTAGACGCAAAGGAGACTAACGCATGCGTGTGAGATAAACACTGTGACGGTGACAGGAAGTCGGTCGCATAGCTATTAAGGGCTTCTGCTTCAGATGTATATGATTGAAATGAAGTCGAAGGAAGGGAAAAAGAAGCCGAGGGAGAAATGTAGCTAGCATTGTGGAGGTCGAAAGGGCATTTAATATTCCGGATTGCCGGAAAATACCAACAAAAACAAGGAAGAATGCACAATGGCAGTATGTCAGGTTTCCAAGCGTGACTCTGCAACATCAGATTATCTGTTTGACGACAATGACATAAATATAAAAACAAAAGCTGTGTGGTCTCTGTGGTTTCTTGTATATTTTGCGCTGCCGTTTACATTGTGCATTTCAAGTGCTTAGTCGAAACTTCAGTGTTATGACATTCAGTCCTTAAATCAACCAGCTGCGAGATAGAGCGAGAGTTCGCGGATGTACCGTTTGACTGGATGAGTCCTTAGAAGAAGGTAAACATTGCTCTCTTGTGCATTTGGTCGGGCTATGCTTCTTTCATGACAGTATGAACATAAAATTTGGCCGAGACATGCTTACTTGAATCTCGTAAGAATTTTGTGCTGGATTCAATGGCGCAAGCAGTGTTTTTCGATCCAGAAAGAAGACAGTGAATAAATATCCTCAAAGTGAAAAAAAAGAAGGCAGCGCTCAATAAAAATAGTAGGTGTCACAGAGCAGCGTTTCATGTCGCATTATAGGTAGCATTTGTCAAGGGTTGTTCGTTATGGAGTTGTACAGATAAATGTTATTACATGCGCATTGACGCATTTCAATGCACAAAAAAATATAACAGGAAATTCTTCATAATAGGCGTGTGTTATCCAAGTGATTTAACGAATATAAAGGAAACCACGTTAGGGGGTCCTACTGCTGAACGTCTTCAGCGAAAATTGCAATTTTTATTACCGACGAGACGTTTTTAATCACCTCAATTGGTCATTGTAGAAATACGTGGTGCCTAAGTAATGTATACCGTTTATAGCTACAAATTTAGCTGCCACATCATTTTTGCCATAGTAGCCATGTGTATGAGCAGAATGCGGGCAGATACTGGACGTCCCGGATGCTCTTAAGATCCATGATGGCCGTATGCCCGAAGAGAGCATAAGACCCAAGAAACAACACACACACACACACACACACACACACACACACACACACACACACACACACACACCACACACACACACACACACACACACACACACACACACACACACACACACACACACACACACACACACACACACACACACACACACACACACACACACACACAACAAAGTGAGGCATGCTTCGCATTAGGTAAGGGTAGCGATCATGGAGGTGCAGCATTAAATCTGGCCTCTACAGTTCAGGTTCAATGTTGTCCGTTCAACGTAAACCGGAAGATAGCACACACAAGCCGACAATACACCCTCCGCATAAAGTGAGGACTTCCTTTCTTCTGAGTGCCAAATGGACTCACTCGAAGTCGTTCATATCCATTGTCGACACTGACCTCAAAATGGCGCGCGCTTCTGGCGTGCATTGGCCTGAGCGCAGGACAGCTGCGCCCTTGGAAGCCCCCGTGTGTTCATTTGTGTGGCCAGCCTTGGTAAGCGCGCCTTCTTGGACGTGCGCGTAAGAGAGCACGGGACAGGACTTTGGGCACGCAACCGCCTCATAAAGTCGAAGGCTGCTATTCGCTTTCCACAGTGGAGGTGGTGATCGAACGTCTTTAATTAAGGACCGCTTGAGAACCGACAGCCATGATGTATGTGTTCTCGTGGATTAGGCTGCTTTTTCGTGGCCAGATGCCATCGATCGAAGCCATATTGAGCACCTTCCTTTGTGAGCAACAGCGTGGTGCGCATTTGAATAATGAACATCATAAGTGTGATTTTAAACTTCAGCTAGCACTTCATTAACGTAAGCTGCGAAATACGTTTACTACGCAAGGCCGCTTGGCAGGCCCGTCTGCGAGAATTCACGTCCCGTCTCAGCCTTACCTGACTGTAAATTGGAAAGCGTGGACTCATCTGAAAGAAATAAGAAATCCTGCATGGCACCCAACGTATTGTAGTATAACTGAAACTGGGTTAGTCAATGCGGTGTTTACAATAAAAACGCCTGAAATTTCAGTTGTCAATATATATCTCAGTATTCGTTATGTTGACAACTCATGGAGGGCAAAATCATTAAAACTGTTTCGGTTTTTATCTGAAGCATTGACGCCCTAGCTGCGGTTTGTCTTCTAACGTAAAAGCTTGCTCCGCCGCGAGGATTTCTGGAATACTTAAACAATTTTTCCTGAAATGCATTTTGATGAAACAGCGCCGCACTAAATGAGGGACGAGATGATTGCACAGGATATGCTCCTTTGCGCGTCCTTCGCTTCATCAAAATGAATTTCAACCTGTCCGAACATTACACTCTGCTAAATCAAAATGAACTTCAAGCAACGCGACAAACTTACGTGTTGCTTCCCTGTAATGTTCGGACAATAATTCTACGTGCCTTTGGCTGTACGTTCCGTCGGTTGGTCGGCTGTCTTTTTTTCTCTGTGTGTCGAAGTTCCATCGCTATGTGTAACTTTACTAGTGAAGGTGCACCAGCTAGCCCTCACAAAGAAGTTACTAAGTTACTAATGTACAAAGAGGATAGCCAGGAACTACTTGCATTCAGATGTCGGCGAAGTTTGTCACCTTGATTATCCAGCGCAATGATGGATGTGATCTTACTAGCCTCACTTATAGCAATTAAAGCTTTGCTATTGCACGCGGGCAGTTGTTTCACGCTAGAAGTTAATGCTGGAGAATGCACTGCATGCTGATGCAAAAAACACATTTACAGAAAATAAAACAACGTTAAAAAAAGCTAATTAATACTCCTGTCTGTCAAGAGTTTCTGCGTGACCCCACGTTCAAAGCTGACTGGAGCATGATACTTTATGTTGATTGCCAAATGACGTTGCCACATCTCTCTTTCAAGCACACCTGCGTCTTTATCGTGCATGCTTCACTTATTATTACATAGCCACGTTGATATTCGCGGTATAGATTAGCATTTGCTGGACGACACAACTATGGGCCACAGGGACCTTCGCAAAGATTGCATGGTACTCACTGAAGCCACCACAGCCGCAACCACGTTATTAATCAACTTCGCTGGAAAGGAGCTGGAAACATTTCGGCCTATGGCCCAGGAAGCGCCTATGGTGGATATGCTATGGCTGGCAGAAAATGGAGGCCTTGTGTTGCGCCACCTGGGCACAGTAGTATAGTCATTTGCGCCCGGCAATCGGTACGGGGTGAAAGAGTACGCGACCTTTTTGCGTGGGCGTCCGATGGGAACGCATCCACCGAGGACGACTTCCCGGTTCGAGAACACGTACATGCGTACGCAAAACAAAATACGCAAGGACAACGATAGCACGATATTCGTACGAGAACAAAAATAATCCGAACACACAAAAATGCAGAACTCAGCTCGGAGCAGCCGAACGCAAGCACTCGCTTCCCAATGGCCGAAGCTGGACAAAAGGAACTGGACGGGGGCCAAAGGGGTTACGCTTGAAGACTGAAGGACCGAAGCATTGTTGCTGCTGAGGTCGATGGCGTGTAGTTGATGATTTCACCATTGCAATTAGTAGCATTGGCCCCTGCTGATCCTGGCCAGTTAAATGAGCTAGCCTTTGCACTACAGGTCCCGGCCTCCTGATACACGATACGAACTATACAACACTACAAAGAATTCGTGACCAATAGTAGCCGCCTCCGCTCAAGTCTGTAAAGGGGTTGTCCAGGAGGAAGGCTTCAGGACAGACAGGAGATCCCGTCAACCTACGCATCTATAATTCATCCCATTGTTTGAGCATAACATCTGAAGGACACACTTCTTGCTTTTCCGGTGCTTGAAATCCCGTCTTTCACACCACAGAACATTGTATAAGATGGAGGCACGCCGGAGGTGCTCTTTCGAGACAGCGCGCGAACTTGACACAATGTACCGTGTCGGGGTTCTTTCGCGGATGGCTCGAAAAGCGCCCCAAGGGCGATAATAGCAGGCTTCAAACAATGCCAGCGAGTACAAGGACTGTATTCATCCGTTTGTTTATCTTCTATTCAGCGTACCGCCTTCAATGTTTGTTATAGCGCCGAAAAAAATAAGGAGGTCTTGGAAAGAGGAGACCTCGAAGTCGCGGTCGCCGGTGTCGTTGCTCCCGGTAGGTCTACAGAAGGGTTCCCGACAGGAGCGTGACTTCGCAAGCGCTGTGGTCGTCATGGTCGTGACGAGATGGGAGGTTCGTCTTCCGTATAGGCAGCCGGTTAAGCACGTGGGCGGCGCCATGACAGCTTCGCGTCGTAGCCCACCGTGGTACGAAGCGACGGCTTGTAGAAGGAAATACGAGCGGTGTACACGTCTTTCGTCGACCGCCGCGCGAGTTGTGGCTGGCAAAACAAGTTGTGGGCCTTCCTGAACGAATCTGCAGACTTGTGAAAGGCTCGTTCGGAAGCAGGAACACATGCGCAGAAAAAAGAAAGCAAGATGTCGAATAAGCGGCTGGGGGAGGGATGCTCCGTGTGGCGTTGCGAAAACGCAAACAGATTAGCATTACCCAATAAAGGTGGCAGAAACCTAGACGTGAGAACATGTATCCAAAATGTATCCGTGAGAACATAAATGCTATCTATCTATCTATCTATCTATCTATCTATCTATCTATCTATCTATCTATCTATCTATCTATCTATCTATCTATCTATCTATCTATCTATCTATCTATCTATCTATCTATCTATCTATCTATCTATCTATCTATCTATCTATCTATCTATCTATCTATCTATCTATCTATCTATCTATCTATCTATCTATCTATCTATCTATCTATCTATCTAGCTAGATAGATAGATAGATAGATAGATAGATAGATAGATAGATAGATAGATAGATAGATAGATAGATAGATAGATAGATAGATAGATAGATAGATAGATAGATAGATAGATGGCGTCTGGTTTTCTAAGTGTTGCATGTACATGAAGCGCTTGTAGAAAAATAAAGAACAGCTTTTCCAAAGGGGCATGACTCAGAGAAAACGTTTGGGCGGAGCGGCTTGGCTGAAATCGGCATCTGCTTGCTTCGATATCAATGAAAAAATAAACGTGTTTTTCTTACAAACTTTAGAAGTAGCAAGCATCTCGTGTCAGAAACTGCAGGTGTTGATCTAACACAGAGCTCAGTGACTGTTTTCTTCATTACTTGAAATAGTATATATACATATGAACTCTGGAGCTTATGCGCCGGTGGGCATCTATTATGCGGGTGAGAATCTCCCCCTCTCTTCATTTAATCTCATAGAATGCATATGCACAGGCAATGCCAAAAGCCGTGTTGTGCAACGTGGGTCTAAGAAAGGATTGCCAAAAGGAACCACATCAATCGACTTCTCCGGGATACACTGGCGTGATGGGAACGGCCTCGATTTTTTTTCTCATGGGCATTTGTAGTAAACCAAACGGTTGTATACAACGGTCAACCTTGTGCCCCGTCCAAACGTGGATAGCCATTTACGCTGACCATCGGAGTAGAGTCAAAGGTCGCCACCTTGGCGTGGGCGGTCGGCCAAAGTCAAGTGTCGAGGGCGACCTTCGCGTCCCGATCACCCACAAGTGCACACAGGAAATGAGCGGGTGCCTCACTGAGCAATTTAGAATCGAGCACGTTTTACTTTCTGTGGCGGTGTTGTTGACGCGCCGGCGGCCTTACGTGAGACAGCTAGAGCTTGCGCTGAAGATCTGCCCTGGTTCACCCGTCGGCCATAGAAAAGTAATGCGCTATTGAAGTTCACACAGCAAAAGAAGCGCATGTTATGTTGGGCTGGAATCACGACCACTACCATCTGTCGAGAACCCCTGACTAGGCAAAATCTTGCACCATCATAGACAAATTTTTCTTTTGTGCCAACAATAAATTTCTTGCGCGGAAGCTTTCCTCTTGAATATCTTGCCACTGCATATGCTTCAGTGGACAAGGTGCTTTTGCCTGTCAGCGCGATCTGCATCGTTTGATTATTTACAACCACGGTGATCAGATACAAATGTGGTTGCAGTGTGCACGCTAAAAACTTCAAAGTGTTAAAATTAATGTAAGGCATCTTTATACTACGTTATGTTATGTTGTATGAGGGGTTGCAGTGTGTTGGTGTAGACATGGTAGTGAGCGGCATTAAAAAAAAAAGAAAACTACACAAAGCCCTTCAATGAATAAAATGCGCTGATGCGAGCTCGCAGGAAACGCTTTTATGTGGCTTTTTATGCGACAAAAATTAAGGCAAGCTTCGCGAGTCTCGGTTCATGCTGTTTGCAAGAAGCCGAGCTTTTCGGAAGGCTATATTCAGTCTCTACGGACTCTTCTGCTGACACCGATACGGGAGCAGGTTTTAAATTTGAATGGATATTGTGTTCTCTTACTAGATAGCTTAGCTTGGGACTCCGCAGCGACGCGAATAGTAACTCTGCTTGACTGTTTTCTCCTTCAAAACGGTGATATACGTTACAGCAAACCCTAAAAGTCACAATCGCGAAGAGTGAAAAATCACGGCGAAAAAATAAATAAATAAGATGTTGAGATACTGGCTCGCTTTGTGAGTTAGGTGGGCGCCGAGTGCCTGGCGAAACTAAGTTTGTATAGGGGGTCGCTGTAATTGAAAGCGGCGTTTCCAAGGGGCGGTGCCCGCCCGCGGAGTCACCCTTCACGCATGGTTTGCTATTGAGGCGCGGTCGTAGGCCCGAGTCATATTTTGCCCCGGCGGTTCTTGCTGCGTGCTGCGCCGTCGTTGGCTTCGTTACACAGGTCCTTTTGTGCGCGTTCTCTTTCGGCTCACAGACGTAAATAGATTTGGGTAGTTTTAAGCTCTGTGCACTTTTTCTCATTTCAGCCCGTCGGGTGGGTTTACGTTTAAGGCACTCCGGGGGTCGCGCAAGTTAAAGAAGCGTAAAAAGTGAACCCGTTGTGATCCCAGTCGGCGCGTGACAATGATTGTGTTTGCCGAGAGGCGCGGTCGCTAGCAATAGAATATGGCGACCGCGTTCTTGTTTGAATTGTGGTGGGCTGTAGTATCGTATGCCTTTTCGTCCGTTAAAGAGAACGTGGCACGCGACGATACCCTGTTTGTGCGTATATATATACATATACGGTTGGAAGACGCCGAACGTGCGTCGCATTGTTCATTTCCTTGTACACTTGTTACGTGCGAAGTCGTTTGACACTACCTTTGCAAGAAAGCTTTTGAGAGCGAAAGCCTACTGAAGTATAAGCTCGCCATGCCCATTCAAAGCTTCTTATGTGGTCTGAATCAATGGTCATTTTGGTAATCATTATACCTTTGTGAGTAGTGATTGTTTCAATGCCTGTGTGTGTCACATGTTTTGGTTAATGACACATAATAAACAGCAAAATCAGGTCATGTTGTTCTGTTTCAAACAGAATCACAAAAACAAAGGAACAAGCCTTACTTGATGTGCGAATGCATGCCTGGTTGCTTCATATGCGACAATAAATTTCAATAAACTTCGATGGACTCGGAGCATAAAACCTCCATCTCTTGTTTACTGTAGTTATAGCCTGTCTGTGTGGTTATATGCGTTCTGCCGTATAAAAAGTATCGGCAAAGTGTCTCAATACAGCTGGGTAATCACTTTAACTACTTTGCCTTACGGTGATGCCTCTATAAGCCCGAACTCTCAACTCATATAAGAGAGGACGAATGCTTGGCTACCTTATTGCGGAAAACGTGCTCAAAGGCGAAACAGAAGGGTCGCAAACTCTTTCTTTTAGAAATGCGCGCTTTGGGAATGAGTCGGGGAGCTATAATTACGAAGAGTGGGGTAAAAAAACGAAGAGACCCCCATATCTCAGTTTCAAACTTAGAGAAACCGTTACCGCGGAAGCTGTCTCCAGGCATCGTTTTTTCGTATACCCAATACGACCGCAAGGGTATACGACCGCAAGGATAGCTAATTTCATTTTTTCCAAGCAGCTCAGTCCCGCGACATACTTTCGTCCTCTATCCGCGGAAACACCGAGGCTGTCGTTTTTCGTCGTGCCTCTCTGAACAGTGCGACGAATAACTGCTTTCCGCCTGTCCTCTATTAAAGAAAACGAAAAATTTCTGTAATTCCTTTTTTTTTCTTCTGCGCTCTCAAGCAAAGCTCGTTGATAACAAGGAAAAGTGAAAACGTGAGTAGGCTGGTTCGTCGACAAGGCCGTAATAGGGCTTTGCTGAAAAACCTCCCAATGTCGCGGCTCGAAGCAAAAAAAAAAAAAAGGAATCATTTACCTCAGAAGAGCCATGTCCCGACCGCAGTTGTCTTTATAGAAATAGAGAAGCCGAAAAATTAGGAGGATTCGCGAAAGTAGGCTAGGGCTCGCTTCACCGAAAACAGTTTCGTATAACGACAAGGCTCGACACACCCATAAAAAATTAGAACGAGAACAGAACCTCTTTTCTTCGCGGCTTCGTTTCACCGCAGTGAAGTTAACATGAGAAAAATTAAGTTAAAGGAAAATATAAAATATAAAAGAAAGAAAGAAAGAAAGAGAGAGAGAGAGAAAGAAAGAAAGAAAGAAAGATAGAAAGAAAAGAAAGAAAGAAAGAAAGAAAGAAAGAAAGAAAGAAAGAAAGAAAGAAAGAAAGAAAGAAACCACTCCGAGTTTTCGGAGGAGACGCCGCCTTGCGTCGGTTGCCCCAAGTGTTGTTGCGCGCCGTGTGCTTATTTCGCGCCATTTTTTATCCCCGCCATCGTCTACTACTAGACCGCAGAATGCGGTAGAAACTCAATTTAAGTTTTTTCCATAGTTTTGACTTACTCTTCGTTCTTCCACTTTTTTTTTGTGAGCTCTCCGAAAGAGGGTGCCAGTGGCGCTCATATGTGAATGTCCCGTAACGCGGCGGACGAAGTGCGTAGCAGGTGAACCGCGCCGTCCGCGTTTTGAGCGCCCCAGAAAATGCTGCCGTTTACGAAAAGATGCGGTGGTGCGCGTATGATTGATGAGAGAGAGAGTGGTCTGTTGATGGTTAATGGTTGATGGTTGATGTTCATGGTTAAATGATGGACTTAAACCACATGGAATTATGAAGTATGTTAAGCAGTATACCGAAAAATACTGATACTGATAAGTATTTTCATGACACGAGATTTTAGCTGATGAAGTTTGGTGTCGTGTGCGAGACCGGTTGCATTTCTTGACCAGCCGAGTCCTTTTTTTTTATTCGAAGAACGTTCTACACGAAGTGAAGTTGGGATTCAGGAGGAGTTTATTGGTTCACCTAAAATAAGTTTACAGTTTTATATGTGAGAAAAAAAGCACTAGTGAAGCAAAGTCGAACATAGAGCTCTCATATGAAGCTATCTACCAAGAAAAATATAAACTGTAAGACTAGAACGCTTAACTACAAGAAAGATCTACAAGCCAGTGAATTTTGAAAGAAAACGCCAGTAAGAATCTAGGCCTGTATTCACCAAAATGTCTTACGCTAAAAAAATTTCCTCAGAGAATATTTAAGTCAATCACGATGCGGGACATCATTAGTGAAGCCAGCTGAGCAATGTGAAAATGCATTCCGAGAGACAAGTTTTGTGCATTCGGCCCCTGGTACGAACTATGACGAGTGTGAAACCACTCGACATATCTTGCCAGGTTTGACTGATGCTCTTTAACATTTGCTGTTATAGACCAATCATTGTTTAATGTAGGCTGTTCTTGGTTATTGCTGTCGGTGCATACCACGAGCACTTAGAGCGTGAAACACCCGACCGTTTCCAATAAGCGAATACCTCGTAATGTTGAAATATTTTTTCTAGTCCCTAAAGATGTTATCTATCGTCACCTGCATAACAAGTTTCACAATGTAACGTAACAAGCTTCACAATGGATGAAATAATAAAAATGTAGCGATAATGTCCTTTTCATAACGGCCTGCCTTTCCTCCTCAGCTTTCCAGGGGTAACTAGAAAGTAAACAGTTATTGCTATGTAGTGTCAGGCGTCATCGGCCGCCATTATCGCCAAAAACCTGCGTGGCATTAAACATGTTCTTTGCACAATGACGACACATGTTCGACTGGGTGAGGTTGTAGGGCGGACTTGGCGCCCCCCTTAGATGATTTCGAGGAGACCCCCCCATTTCAGCCCCCCTCTTACGTGAACGCCTATGGTTAAGGCTTATTGACGTGCTTTTTAAGGAACACATAATGCTGCAGTATGAAGTACATGTAGTACAAGATAATTTTGCAAAACAGCAAAACGAGGAGTGAAATAAAGAAATGGAAGTACTTAGAACTCTGACGGCGCAAAAAACAAAACAAAACAAAAACAAAACAAAAATAAACAAATTCAACGAACCACTAGCTATAATTCCCACATTTTGGCTAGCCGTGTCACGAGAGAATCAAGCAAATGCACGTTACACTGCACAGCCTACGTGGTCAGTGCCACATTTCCTGTCAAAGCAACGTGATGCACCATCGAGCCGGTGATGCCAAGCTTATAACGGCGTCGCAATAAACATAAACAACAAAATGTAAGCAGAGCCAGGCGGAGCTGATGTCTCGGAGGAGGGCAGGAAGTATGACATGGAGCGTAATTGAGGACCTCGCGTGTAACAAGTTGAATAACGCCAAAAATTAATTGCGACGGCAAACTTCCGCCGCGACCTCTCTCGGGCAAAACCAAGTACGCGTATATATATATATATATATATATATATATATATATATATATATATATATATATATATATATACATATATATATATATATACATATATATATATATATATATATATATATATATATATATATATATATATATATATATATATATATATATATATATATATATATATATATATATATATATATATATATATATATATATACACGCGTACGGTGGTATTGCGTCCGTTATCTTGTTTGATTTGGTTGCAAGCACCTGTTCTAGACATCGGATCAGGCTGTGGAGCTCGACAGCCTAGTAAGGAGGTTCGGTTTTAATTTCCGCGATATGGGATTCGTTAGCGCGTGCGACGATAGAAGTGCTTGAACAGAGGCGTAACATGGATATTACTTCGAAGGAAAGGGAAGCGTAAGGGAAGGGGGGGGGGGCATGCCCTGAGCCCCATCTATGTGTGCGTGTGTGTGTGTGTACCCAAGGGATAGAATCAAACTGCAAGCTCTTTTCTACAGAGAAGGGTGTTTCGCCAAGGTCTATTCGTTTACTGGTTACGCTGCAGTGAAAGAGACAGAGGGGAAAAATTCCATAAGAGAGTGTGGGGTGGTGAATGTACAAAATAAACGCAGATCTCATTAAAGTGTCTCAAACGCTAAAGGCAGCATATCTATAGTAAAATAAAAATACAAAATGATGGCGACCCTAATCCACGACGTGTGTGTCTGGCGTGGCGCTCGCACCTCGGCGTTCGTGTGGCCTGGTGTATTCCTTTGGTTAACTGCCGAAGCAGATCTCAGAGGACACGTGGAAAGAAGCGCGTGGTTTAAATCAGCTCCGCCAGGTGTCCCAACGCTCGAAATGCTCACAAGAAGACCACCTGCTTTTTCAATGAACTCATTCATTTAATTTTCATTAATTATGATGACTGTCAATTCCTCTTATCTAAAGTAAACATATGCTCCTATATCGCATCTATCCAATATATCTCTTAACTTGAACCAAAGGCATCAATTTTTTGTATTTATTTATGGTTTCATGGCAGTTTTCTTTTTTACAACACATTTTCTGAATATTCCGAAAAACGGAAGTGAGCAACCGGAAGTGCTTAGCAGAAAAACAAGCGTGAAACTGGGCGGTTGTGTCACTAAAAAGGATCGCGGGGGGGGGGGGGGGGGGCACGCTTACTGCAAGTCTAGATGAGGCCTTCTTTATTTCTTTTTTTGATCCACGGTGTCGGATCTACGGATTACCTAAGAAAAGGTAAAGAACACGAGCAGAAAAACAATGTTTCATTGGAATGTCACAATGTTTCATCCCAACGTAATTTATAGAAAGACGAAAAAAGAAGGTCAGCACGTTACCGAGTCGCATAGTTGCGTCGTTAGTTGCCTGTTCTCGGCATCCATTACTGCTCGTTCTGCGAATCCCTCCAACTTTGTTGGACAATCAACCGCAAAGGATGAAGCATGCTGAAGAAAAAAAAACGAGATGCCTGATGACGTAGAGTAAAGAGCAAAAAAGAAAACGATCCCTAGGGGAAATAAAAGCCAAGATGTATCGTGCAATCCCTCGTCGATGCGCTGCTCGCCACTCATGAAAGCCAAGCCAAATCCACTCCGCGTTCTCCTGCTGTTTTTTTTTATACTTTGCTCTTTCTCTGGTTTCGCGCACTCTCCTTCAGAGGCCGTCTTTAAGAAACACTTTCACGTAGCACAGTCGCTCGAACGAGGCCAAGAGTCTTCAATTTCTCTCCGTGCAGAGGCTCGCTGGTCCGGTACTTCGCTGATTCAATGAATTACGATGGCTCCGAGGGACTGTTGTACAGCGCGTTCCAGGCGGACAGAGCTCTTAAGAGAAAAGGAAAACCATTCGAGACACAAAGCGAACGGAGAACTTAATAACAGCCGAAGGATTGGAAAGGAGAGCTGGGCAAACACTCGAAAATAACAAAATGAAGAATCGAAGTACGAAGGAATGCGGAGCAAACAGGGAGAGAAGCGGTCGCTTGAAGTGAGAGTGAACGGAGCGGCGGAGCCGTAGCGACGGGAGGAAGCCTATGCTAGCTCGAAGACACGTTTATCTAACACACGCGAGGGGGCGCTTCAAACGATAGCGATCGCAATGGTCTCTTCACTGGGGCTGTCCAGAAACAGGGGGAGAACGTGGCTTGGTCTTTGTGTGCGGTAGTTGACGTATTTTTTGAGCGCAACGCATTAAAAGGCAATTGGTGATGCGATGCGTAATCTTGTATGCCGTGTGTGTTTAGTATTGGTTGGCAGCTAACAATTTCTTTCCTCGTGTATAATGATCTACGCTCGCAGATTACCAAAGTGAGCAGACTACGGAAAGAAATATGCCTATAGGACGTTTTGAGACCCGTTATCATCATACGGTGGAGGCTCGTGAACGTGCTGCTCTGTCCACTTTTAGTGGTCTCTGGCTATGAGGCCAAGATAATGTTTGTTTGGTAGAGTGCGTAGACGCAAAAAAGAAAAAAAGAAAGAACTGTCGTGAGACGCCGAACACGGCTTGTTCAACGGCTATCCTCATTATACCCGTTGTGATGCGTCGTGACGGCATTGTTGTTAAGCAGTCAATAAACGTAATTGCTTATTTTGCGTCGCGACTGTCGTTATCCAGCTGATGCTGTCGTCATCTGTTAGTGTAGTCGTGACCTCTGCGATGAGCCCCGGCAACGCGTTGCCAGAGCTGATTGCGGAGGCCGCGATGTCGTCTTCTTAGTTGCCTCCATATTCTCTGGGCTAGCTCTTTTTGACGAACACGTGATGCAAACCTTTGCCTTTAATTTTGATTGTTTGTCACACTCAGGCGCGCAAGAGCGCACGCGTCATTTGAAAGCACTGCAGTAGAGGGCGCCTGTGGCGTTTTCCCGCTAGAGGAACGGAATGAGAAGTCTTGAAAGGAGGGCTTCCTATTTTGGCGCCAAGCCAGGCTACGAAAGCAAGCGGCTCACATACGCTTACTGCTGCCGCAGAGATACATAGAAAAGCAAAGGAGACAACTAAAAAATTCAGTAATGACGCTAAGTGGTTCGAGACGTGTCCTTCAAGCGCGTGCACTTGTTTTTAAAAACCTGCGCACCGCTAATTCACTTCTACTCCTCGGAAAAGGAAGGGTCACTCCATTACCGGAACTGACGGTTCTGAAGTGCGAAGGGCTGGATCGCCATGCGTTGTTCAGCTGGGCCCGCATAATAGGGGACATCTATTTTGCTCCATGTTCGCTTATTCCATTCTTACCGATCGCTGCACTATGTGATCGATCTGTGCGATAATTTGAACCGCACTGCTGGGGAGAATGACGGATGACAATGAAAATAAGTGCAGAGCCACATTAACGGGACTCCACTTCGTAACTTTTGGGTTTAAGAGAAGCATAGAGAATAACATTAGCGAGTATGCAAATGCGAACAGCCCATGCATTACGACTCGAAGGTGCTTCGTTATACCGGCGAGACAGGACGTATGTTCTCCGCTGAAGCTGCGCAGCGGTTTCAAGTGTGAGGAAGATGTCTGCAATTCAGGCCGCTTGCTCGAACTATCCCCAGGCAAAAGAGATAACCGAATGGAAGCTGTTTTTAGATGCGAAGTATCTTAAGGCGGAGCTCAATCCGGTGGTGGTGGTTGTGGTGGTGGTGGTGTGCGGCGTGACCACCCTTACTGCGCATGCGCATACCCTCTCCACACACATCCTCTCCACTCACCATCTCCCCTTCCACTCTCCACTTCCCCTCTCCGCTTTCCCTCTCCCCTCCCCTTCCCATACCCCTCTCCCCTCCCCCTTTCCACTCTTCCTCTGAAACGCGGGCTAGACATGCCGAAATTCTCTCCTGCGCAACGCCGCGATGAGCTCGAGCGCATGCGCGTCCCCTCCCCTTCTCTCTCCTCTCCTACGCTGCCCGCCTGTCGACCGCGTTCCCCGCTCGCCCTGTGAGAATTAACGGCCAGGCTAGATGGAAGATACGACGCGCGTAGCGTCCCTCTTCGCGTTCCACGACGCAAGGTCGGTAGCATGCCCAACGAACGCCAACGGAACGCGATCGTGCAAGTGCTCCGGCTTCGCATCGCCTCATGGTCCCCTTTAGCGGGAGCTGGTGTAATTTTGTGTGCCATGTCCCTGTTTGTTGCGTGGCTGCTGGATGGTGCATTGGTATCTTGCCATGTATATGTGCAGACAAATTCAAGTTTAATAAACAGTAAAAAATATATAAGCATATCCGGGGTCACCAACTGGCCTCTACAGTACGACCGTTAGAAGGCCGGTGCGAAAAAAAAGAAAATTCTGTGCTAATCTATGGCGATTGCAGCAAGGCGCATGATGAGCAGGTAATGCAGATTCACTGCTTCTAAAGAGCAAGAACGATAAGAGAGAGAGAGAGACACCCAAAGATTCAGGCTGCGCCAGCTGTCACTGTTATCTGTGTATATGTTAGAGCATATGTCTAAAAATTAGATGATGGAGAATGAAGCATGAGACGCATGTGAAGGATTTGAATAGCGTAGAAATTGGGCAGACAATTCAATCAATGTACTAAGGCTGAATAAAGATAATGTTGCGACCGCGGGTAGCCATCATTAGCAGCCAATTAGGTGGAGACTGTGGGTTCGGTTACCTTGGGCGGTACTCTTTTTGGTCCACCGTAATCATTTTCACTTTATTTTATATTTGGTACACATAAATTAAGAACTATAAGTAACGACTCGAGATTCCTTATAGGGATTTATTATCTATTGACTTCATAACGCAAGAACTGAATATTTTACATTTAAAACGGGAGTTGTTGTTCGGTGGATGTCGAAAACGTACAGTGAAGCAGCAGATGCCCAGTGCATCTATATATCAAGGTGCATTGCACATGAAAAAAAAAAAAAGACGCTTGTCGACTGTAAGTGATTGTTGTTCGCCAACAGTATCGATAGCTGGGCTTTCACGCCATACACCTATAGCCATGGAGTGAGATCATTCACCTTCGATTTATTAAGAAACTGCGGTTGAGGAGATGTTCAATTAGTATTTGTCTTTCTATTCAGAGTAGCCCTGAGGCAGTCTCAATGCCGTCCTGTTAAGAATAACTGCCAGTTGGGCGTGTTGGTATACATTCATGATGGTGAAGCGCTAAAACAAACGGAGACTTACGAAGAACACAGGACGCAGCGCTACTAGCAGCTGAGTTTATTTTGAAAACAACGCCCTCATATATAGAAAATGTACGTCATCACTAAAGCCAAAAATTTTTAACACGTGATCATAAAAGAAATAAACAGGTAAGAGGTAAAAACCGCGCATGCACCCCTACAAAGGCAACAAATGCACTTCATTTTACGTTTTCTCTAAAAAAGCAACTTCACAATCCGATAGCAAAATGGATGGCTGACTAACGCAAGCATTGCCACTCTTCCTTATTTGATAAGCCTCAACGATCTCCCTGACAGTTCGATCGGCGTGCTTGTCAACAACAGTGGTTTTTTCAAAGTCAGAGTTGCACGTGCACTCTTTACAGTGCATTGCTAGATGTGAATACGGTGCCCCCTTTAATGAACTCTCGTGTTCGCGTACATTTACGCATCGGCCAGTTTGTCCGATGTAATGCTTTCCGCATGTAAAAGGGAAAGCTTTCACATGCTTTTACAGCCCTCCTGTTTATAGGACAAAAGGATCAGAACATTGAAAGGCCGAGTGAAGTCGTTGTTATCATACAGTACGTATAGAATATCATACAATATGTACAATAGCTGATGATTGTATAACTGTACAGACAAGCGATGAAGATGGAAGATAGTTTATTAATATTCAATGCATATATTGCTTGTGTCTTTTCAGAAACCGAGGTGGATGTTTCTTGCCTTACTGGCAGCATGGTGTGCCACAAGTACAGTGGATGCCAGGAGACCGCTCCGAAAAGTCAGTCTGACAAGTAAGGACAAATTTTCTTTATTAAAAGAAAAATCGACGACTGTCACGTTTTTTTTTTTTCCTTTAGCAGAATGAAATAATGGGCCTGCTGGAGCGCATTCACGATAGATTCCTCAGCGCGAAAAGATAACACAAGAGAGCACACAAAAAAAAAGGGGAACATTAGGGGCGCGTTTTTCATTGCTAGACGCAACGTTAGTGAGATCTAACAAATAATAATGCCAAGCAAAGTGTAGGGGTGGTATTTGTAGTAATTATTACATAAATGGGAAGAAATTAAAGCGGACGAGAAGACAACTTGCCGCCGGCAACCTTGCAGGTTCTCTCCCTGCTAGCGGGAAGTTTTCTTTTCGTCCATATTAAGTTGACATTTATACCATAATTACTACAAATAGCATCCCCTATACTTTCCTTGGCCTGACTGTCTGTTAGTTCTCATTAATGTTGCGTCTAAGAAAGCATGCGAGTATGATCACCATATGATGATCGTTGATTACACGAAATAAAAGAGGTGTGTTCAAAAGGCGATGATCGATGTGTCAGGACTTTTTAAAAAAAAGTTTTTGCGGTTAAAGTACGCGCTGAAAGTTTGCGCAGAATCTTCAGGCTTGCTTTCTTAGGGCGTGAAGTATTACAACCTCCCTATTCTGGACATTGTCAAATTCTGCCTTATTATAGGATTCCGCCATTGGTCAAGTCTGATTGGCCCGGAGGGCTGGGATGGCCTCTCCGCGATCGCCTTAAAATGCCGCCATTACGAAATTTGACAAGATGGCGGAATTTGACGGTGTCCAGGATAGCAGCCTATGTTTCATTAGAGAATAGCACAGTTTCTCGTTTCCTTTGTCGTGTAGCCTTCTTACGCTGGGCAAGTTGCTATTCCTTCGTTAGTTTTTTACGAAATTCTCTGCTTGTTTTACGACTGCCATCACCAACGGAGCCACCCTTGCATATCCTCATTTGATTTGCGAACACAAAATAGCGTTGAGGCAGTTTTGCACATCAAAGCGCATACCTACTCCGTCCCGTACTGTTATCGAAAAAAAAATTGAGTCCCACGACGCGTCGCTTATTTGGTTGATGAACAAGATCAACGTAGTGGATTCAACTGTGGTTAATGGCTGCCGCGCTTCCCTTGGCACTTCTTCAGCATTTTTTTTAAAATTAGGTTTGACACATAGGAAACACATAGTTGACACATAGTTGATTGAGCTTGCTTGAGTTGACAGAAGCTTGGTTACTCATAGGCCAGAGTGGGTCTCGCGCTCACGTACCACGGTCTTGCGTTCACATATGAGTTGCATGAAGTATTCACGACCAACATTTATGACTTTTCATTATCTCGGCTTAACGGAACATCGCAGACCTTTAATTAACGCTAAACATCAATAATGTCGAAATCGTGTCAATGCTATATTACAGTAGCATAATTTGTTAAATTACCACGAATAGGCCTGGATCGAGAATTTTATGAAGTGGAAGGGGTGGGGTGTTCGAACATTTACATGGTAACTGGTGATGATTGCACGGATGTTAACGATCAGTACTAACAACAGGGATACATCAATATGCGTCCTCGTCAACGTTGCAATGACACACCTGGGAAGACCTAAGGATTTCACACGTGTCGTACACTGCATGGGTTTGCACACACAAACTTCGAAGACGGGGGGCGGGGGTCAGGACAAAGCATCCGTACATGCCTCTCCCGCCCCCCGTTCCATCCCCTGTCCTCAGTACACTGGCACAAAGCCCTCAACTATACGACATCGTTTATAGACTATCTTCGGGCCTCCAAATCAAGCAATCACACAATTATTATCTATTAATGAGAACTAGCAGACAATAACGCCAATGAAAGTATAGGGGGTGTTATCTGTAGTATTTAGAATATAAATGTGAAGAAAGTAAAGTGGACGAAAAGTAAAGAAGACTTTACTTTCTTCACATTTGTATCCTAAATACTACAGATAACACCCCCTATACTTTCCGTTGCGTTATTGTCTGTTAGTTCTCATTAATATTGTGTCTAACAAAGAAAACGAGCCCTTAAGAGTCATCTTCTTTCCTTCAATTATTATCTACGCAATTCTTGCCTTCGTGACATGTTTGTCACTTGTAGTGCACGTTACATATAGCTCGGACCAACTGTCATTCTGCAGAGAGAATCAGCAATGAATGACGATAGTCTTAATACTGAATTTCCCGACAACGGTTTACTACGGCAGACACTAACTTCTTGTCTGGCAGACATAAGTGAACTTTAAGAACACTAACCATAAGTGGTATTTTGTCCGGAATGTCAAACCAAAACCTAACAGCCACAGACACTCGGGCAGTTATAGATTTATTAACAGAGTACTAATAAGAGAGTACTCGCCACTATCATATCAAGAATGCCATGTCACACGGATAACGAACGTTGCGCGCCTTATCAGCGTGACATAGCATTCTTGATAGGAAAGTGGCCCGAGCCGCGTTATAGAGCCGGCGCCCGCACGGTGGCCGTTTGGGAGAGAATAGAGATAAGGTTTGGACACTTGGGAGAGGAGGGTTGGACACTTTGGAGAGGATATGGAGGAGAGTGTCGCTACTTTCTCTATATTAAGGGACTTTATCTCAGACCGACCTCTGTACCTTCTTCTAATAAACTTTCTGTCTCTCTAAATGCCGGAAGTGTACACATGAACGCCTATACCGTTACGCAGCCGAAGAAACCAAGCACCTTATCGCAGACGTCAACTACTGGACACACGTGCGTTGCACGAACGCATGTCTCGCTTTGGGGACGTCGATGCAATTGTCTCGTCATGTGGAACGACGAGCGGCTCAAGGATTGTGCGCAGGCGTGCGCACCAACAACTCACCAAATGTTTCCTTTTTGACGCTTGCGATGGTCTCGTACTGAGAGAGAGTCTTCCCTGTACTTCGAGGCGGAAGCTGATTTCGTCATCGGGATAATCTTGGGAGCAGCCAGGATAAACGTGGGTCTTTGGCCCAGGCGATGGAAGCAGATTCGTGTTGCACTAATGAGAAGCCATGACTCGGAAGTAGAGTTTGACTTGTGTGTGACGGAAGTCCTGGATGGGAGCTGCTAAACCATCCCTGATGAAATCGGCGGTGCTTACATTCGCTCCATAGAACGGGCGCGATCCATGAATGTCTGCAGTGTGTAGCCGGAGGCGGAAATGCGTGACTCATTGTGTGTGCAACGAAACTCGTTAAAAAAAATTCAAGCAGTACAAAACCGGGTTCTGACCTGTGTATATGCAAGGACATCATTAAATTGAGTTTGAAAGAAGATAATCCAGCAATCTTAAGAGCTAGTAGCCTGGATTAGCCATTAGCCAGCACTTGCCATAAATCAGCTAAGACTTAGCCTACCTCAGCAGACCATAGCTATCATTAAGACAACGTTAGCCAAGATTGGCCATTATTTAGCCATATTAGCCGACAGTCGGTATTCCTCTGTACATAAGCAACCATTTAGCCAACACAAGCTGAGGTTAGCCAAATGGACTATATTTTAGCTATCACTAAGCAGCATTAGTCAGCGCTAACGACTGCCGGCACTTAGCAAGTGAAAATGGTACGGCGCTGGTTGGGTGCGAGCAAATACGGCAGGCCAGGAGGCCATCACTCGCAGCTCACCATTCTCTGTTCACAATTGCGGGGTTCACTAACACATCTGTTCTCGCATTAAAACATGTGTGTACAGAATTGGCCGGACCGCATCTCATTATGTGTCCCTGCATGTGTAAACATGTTCGGTGGCCCCGGGACTGCACTTTCAGTGACTCTTAGAGTTGTTATGTGACTGGTCTTGATGTTTAGGGTTATTTCCACCATACTCGGTGTCGTGTGGCTGCATTTTATGTGAACTATAGCGTTATTTCGGTGGACTGTATTTTGTGCCGTCTTTCGTGTTGATACGTGAATGGATTTCGCGCTTATGTGAAGAATTTTTTTATGGCTCGACTTCATGGCTGCGATTTACACCCGTTCTATGATCTGTGAAAATGAGTAGCAGGCACTATATAAAAGCGGCAACGTCTCCTAAGCGAATTTGCATTACAAATACAATACAAAAAAAAAAGGCACTCGATGTATACATACAGACGCTCACCGGAAATATTGCGAGCTCCCTGTTGAATCTGTTATGGCAACCTCTGGGCAGGGTTGCGAGTGCTTTATTTTATCACCCACTTTTTTCTAAGAATTTAAGAGTTGAGTTATGTAGTCGCGCTACACCAATTTTCTAAGACTTAGCAACATTCATGGTTTCATAATGCAGGCATTTCTTCCAGCGTAAGGAAATCCATAGTGCTGATAACGCGGTTGAAACCGTCGACAACACGAACTTCGTAAGGCAACTTCTTGAGACATGTGTGCTATTCCTTGGGAACGTGAATAGTTACACTTTTGCTGAATTTCTGTGAACCAACGCTAGTAACTTTTTTAGCGCACAAAAGATCGTAGGACACGGAAAGGAACGGCTCGGACATACCGCTGACTTCCAGGTTTTGGTTTGGTTTCTGAGGAGCCATATCCCATTTATAAATGAAACACAGTAGTAGAACGCTCAGGTCAGTTTGTACAAGGTAGTACATTAGGACAGTAATACTGCTCATAGAGACATCAGGTAAACATAAAATGACTTATAATAGTAGACCTGCGGGTTATGCTGCCGCCTTTTATTTACACATGTGAAGTCCCAATAAAGGAAACGCTGGATGTTAGCGCTTGGTTCTTGTTGCTTGATAGTGCCATGTGTTCTTAAGTGTGCTAAAAAGTTGCTGAGGATTACCAACATGCCAAGGCTTAATTTGGTGATAAAAGTTCAAGGTCAGTGCTTCATAAAAGTCGGCGGTGTGGTAGCGAAACCTGGTAGCAGCCAACTGTTTAGGTGACGCGAAAAAGCAGGTGGCCTTCCGAAGCGCCTAGGGTTTTCCTGCACTTATACACATAGCAACCACATAAACGATTCGCATTGCGTAGGCGTGTCAAAAAATAATTGAACGCATACGAGCCCACAACATTAGTGTGTTACGGTCATGTCGAGACAAAGCAAACAAAACGTGTATCGGCATTGTACTCGGAAACAGGGTATTCCGAAACTTCAGGCTTAGGACCACATCAAGACTCCCTGCGGGCCACCTACACCTTTTCTCGCGGTTCTTGCTTCTTTTTTCTTTTCTTGAACTTCTTTTATGTGAGTGGTGAAGGGAAGGAGTCGTGATGTCAGTAAGATAAAGTGTATCTTGCATTTGGTGCATGTGGCTACAACGATTGAAGCACGGCTACGCGCCGGAGACGTATCTGGGGGGAAATAGGCCCGACGACACGCGCAGAACTTCTTGGCGCTTCGCGCATTCTGTCCTGAATGCTCGACTACCGAATTGCGTCCCTGACATCCCAGACGTCTCCGGCGAGGTGGTCTGTCACTGCAAACCCTGTGTAGCAGGCCTCAGCGCCCGCGATGTAGTCAGGTAAACAACGTCGCCGCACGGCATTGATACGAACTACTCTATGCAACGTCGACAGCAAGCGGTACGAGATAGGCCTAAACCACGAAGCGACTCGATGCAACCGCAGTACACACCGTGCACTAGCTTCTTCGGCTAGCTGTGTGCAGCGCGAGGTGCGTTTAGTTTGCTTTTTTATTACTTCGAGGACTCGTCCGTTGCTTCGTGAGCGCCACTGCGGTCACGTCGTTGCTCTGTCTATACGTCTGTTCCTGCTGCTCTGCAGCAGACGCTGTGAGGAGTCACGAAACCTCGCAAGCAGACGGCTAGCGCATCCGAGCTTCTGCCGCATGCGACAGTCACGGATCGCGTCGCAGTCGCCGGCGCGTGCATCCCGCAAATGCGCACGCACGCTTGTCGCTTGGGACTTTGCGCCCGGCTGTGCTCGGCCGCATATGGCGTGTCGTCAGCGGCACGGGTTCAAGGCGCGGCAAAGAGGCACAGAAGGGTTGCAATGCGTCGCGAACGCCTGACAGGATACATGTCCTTCTTATGGTTCTTAAGGCCAGCGAACCCCTTTTGTTTTGCGTGACAACGGGAACAGCACTGACCGCGAAGAGAGTACGGCAATGCTGCAAAGAGAACATAAACGTTACAGCGTTTTTTTCCTCGCTCAAAGCTAGGGTGCAGTTCTTGGTCCAAGCACATCAGCATAAAGATGTCAACAAAAAAAAAAAAAAGAAAGAGCTCTATTTGAAGCCTCGTCTTGGAATGTTTCCTCCAAGAGGAGATGTAGCATCGGCATTAAGTATGAAATGAATTCGCGCTCACTGAATTAGGGCACGCCTGGCTGATGCGGTCGGACACAGTGCACAGTGTTCGCCACAAATGAATTCTCGGCGGCACGAAGGTCTCTGCTGTGACAACCTCCTACCAACGCCTTAATCAAGGTCTCAGTCCTAGGGAAAGCTGACAGCCGCCAAGTTTTGTTCATTAAACATGCGTCTTCATGCGATGCGGAAGGAGCTGACAGCTGTGGATACTGTTCACTGACGTTGAAGAGCGACAGAAAATTCTGCTGGCATAGCCATAACAAGTGGTACAGTCGCTTTGGTTAAAAATTGAATTCCCCGGTTTCAATTTACCGGCCAGAACTTTGATATAATTATGAGGTGCGCCGTGCTCTGCGACTCCCGATAAATTTCCACCACCTGAGTTTGAATAGCCTGCACGCAATTCTATGTATTATGTTATAACATTTCACTCAAGACAAAACGCGGCCTACGTGGCGGGTAATAACACCCGCGACATGCTGCTTAGCAGCTATTCGCCACAGCCACCACAGAACCAGGGCGACGGGTCACTGCGTCGTAGATAAAGGAGCGTAATCGATTCAAAAGCCCGTTCCGTTATGCGCATCGTTTATAAGGCCAATGGATAGTGAGACGAAATAAGGCGGAGGGGAAGTTATTTGTAACTTTCAGAGACAATAATTTTTTTGGCCTATTTTAACCGCGCCCTACAAAAGTGTAAGGTGCCAGATAATTTCTTATCCATTATGCTAGCTGATCCCAAAGGCCGTGCCGTTTTTTAGAGCTTTCCCGTAAGCCACGTGACGTGAACTACGTTAGTAAGATACATACTCCCACACTCCTTATCACTATCCAGCATCGCCTAAATGCAGTATAAATGATTGATAATGTTATCTTTCTGCTGTGGTAACACCAGCATTTTCTTCATTAACTGTCAATCCAATAACAAAGGCTGAGCTAGTTGACAGGGTTATATCCTGAAGAAAAAAAGGGCGTGCAACCATGGACAGAAAATAAGAGAAGCAGACAATCAACTCAAATACCGGAATTAGTCTTGTCTATTTTTCCGGCCAGCCACCCTAGACAGTGGGGCCGTGGACTTAGTGCCCACCACTCACGTTTCACGTCCCTTTTCGTCGTTTGCCCATTAATAAAGTTCCTACTACTTCTTTTTTTACGTCCGTGTTTTCACGCCGTGCCTTTTCTCACGATCAATTGAAGAGTGTGCACAAATTTCAATTATAGAATAGTAATTATAAACCAAAGAGGAGAAAAGTAGGGGTGTGCGAATATCAAATTTTTCGAATACGAATCGAATACGAATATCCACCTTCGAATATCGAATCGAATATCGAATATCAAAGGAAAAATGTCTCTACAGTAACAATATTTTATTTAACATGTAGCTATTAAAAAAAGAAAGATTAACAGCCTGACTGGCAACACAACATACACTGCTATCTCCAGAACACAATGTCCAGGCTAGCACAATGCACATCACAACTCAAGCAAATATCACGGCACAATGAAAGTAATGACTAGATGTTATCATGAAGAAATATGAGTTGCTCCACATGACCAGCCCCCGCCACTGAAAAGGCACGCTCGCTTGGAACAGAAGTGGCTGGTATAGGGAGTTACATGGGGCAAAGCTTTGCCAGATCTGAAGGTGCCTACAGTCCGCCACCAGTCACGTGGGTCACTGTCTTTCTTCAGAAGTGGTCCCGCATAGTGAACGAGTGGTAGTGCGGCACGTTATTCCGCATAATATTGAAAATGTACGGTTACATGATCGCCTACAGCGCTGCACGTCGGAGATGCACCAGCAATAAATCATACGTATTTGGGCGCTCGTCGCAGGCAGATATCGTGCCTCCGTGTACTTACGATGTGTATCGCTCCTCTCGGCAACGTTTTTAGCTATACGAACGCAGCAGAAATGTGGAAGACGAGTTATTTTATGCATGATAATCGAATCGCATATTCGATTTTTTGAATATTCGAAGTTATCAAATATTCGAAACTTTGCGAATACACGATTTTCGAATCGAATACGAATATTTCGAATGTAATATTCGACGAATATTCGAAACTTTCGAATATTCGCACACCCCTAGAGAAAAGTAATCGAGAAATGCAAATTGTCGCTTGTCGAAGGCGAGACTTATCGAGTGGTAAATACAGGTGGATCAGGGTGGCTTTTTCGCGAACGATATAATGCAAGTGACGACAGCACACGCGTGGCCAGACAGCGCACCTCCCTCAATCTCGCGTGTAGCCCACAGCGGGCGCCGGCGACCTGACCTTAACGCTGGTCGCTCTGCGGGCGCTGGCCCAGATACGAACCCGTTCCGGAGCAGACAGGCTTAATCCAGCGCGGGCGACGAAAGTCACCCGACGGACACCTTATGATTCGACCCCGTGAGTGAAATACACGGGAGTAATCATGCTTCCACTCAGGATCATAGAGTCCGAATTCCATGCCGACAGAACGCGTGTTGTTGAGAAGGATGGAGTTTGGTGGGTGTGGATCGCGATGGCAGGAGGGTAGGAATGTAATCAGCTGTCCAGTCCTGTCGAACTGTGGAATGCTGCACTTCGGCAGACGCACGAACGTTGCAGACATAGTTGAAGAATGAGGATACCCAAATATTCAAATAACCTTCAGAGCGCAGTACGATTTCCGGACAGGGCGGCCGCATTTCGATGAAGGCAAAATGCAAGACGTCTGTGTATTTATGTTCGCTGTAGGGGATCCCGTGTGGTCGATATCAATCTAGAATCCGCAAATGCGGCATGCCTCGTAAACGTATCATGGTTTCGACACGCAAAACTGGATATTTATTCCGCGCTTTGGCGCCGACAAGCTTAGGAATTGAGTGAGTCCACTCATCAGATGTCTTCACTTGAAACTAGAGAAGACCCATGAATCTTCGGATTGTAACTGGCTCCCATGCACGATCTTCACAAATCCGCGACACTTTCACCAGAAACATTCGCGCGTTTTTCATGTTTCTAAATTTGTACGTCCTCTGCAAGAATAATCGGGCCTTCCGCAACCTGTCTTGAGCAACTTAGTGAAGTGTACAAATATTTGAAATTTGCAATAGTGAATCGGCCGCGGTCCTTGTTGGTCGTCGTTTCTTCGTCCTTGTGTATTACACGCGCTGTTCACGTCAATATGGAATACCAACTAGCCCGGTCACACACCTTGCTTCAGTCCTTGTTGGACCGGCCTTGGTATTCAATATGAATTTTTCCTTTAGTTTTAGAGCGCAGCCGTGACTTCAAAATCTAAAGATATTTGTGCAACTTTAAAGTATTGCACACACAGACGTGTTGTGTCATTCAGACGGACAGACTGTTATGACTGAACGAAACTACACAGCTGTCGAATTGCAGGCAGCAGTTGTGCTGCTAAACACACACAGCAGGCAATTCCAGCTACTTGCATCAAAGACATTTCTATGTCCTCAAAGGTGAAGCATAACTGGCTGGCATCCACAATGTAGTAAAATATTTCACCACTGTAATCTAGTTAATATCGTCACAGTGTTCCAGGCACGTCCTCGATGTTGCGTCACACTTTGTCGCCACTGGAAGTGTCGTCCAACTCGCTCCACTCTTTTGCGGGCGAGGTCTTCTTACAGATAGCTCGAGCTCTGGCTCGGCAAGCCCATACAATCGGCCCCAGCGAATTCCATCTCAGGTCCTTCCACGTCCTTGTGGGCCCAATCTTTTATCGGCAGATATCAAGCGCCACTTCGCATCCCGCACTGAATGAGTTTACGATGGAACGCCATTCCCTTTCGAACAGCCATGGACTGTCATCGAATAACTAATCGCCTTTCTCTCTCCCCCTCTCTTTCACATACAGTATAATGGTACCTCCGCACAGCCTGGGCGTTGTCGCCTGTGCGGATACCAGCTGCTATTGACCCACTGGCTTTATAGCTCTGCCGTGCAATGAATTCGATCCCGATCGGGCGGTGATGCATAACCAATGAGTGATCATCGCTCACGTACCATAGCTGCAGGACGGCTCTCTGTCGAAGTGCCGGCTCGCTCGTTGGCTATAGTGGCTTAGTAGCTTTGAATCGTGGAGAAAGTCGCTGGAGAGCCTTTCGCTACTCGCGTGCATGAGATAGCTATTCAATACTGGCAATGCAGCAGCGGCAGCAGGAGTGGCATGGTTCCGTTCAAATCCATTAAAACCATTGTGCATTGTTCCTGTTGCCGGCGCGGCAATACGCGTCCCGAATAACGAGCTATGGCAGAATGTTTGTTACTGAACAGCGTTATAGGCGGCGATGCGAGTTTTAAAGCAACATGACGATAGAATAGGGAAAACAAAACTCGAAGCAAAACGTGCACCATTCGAGAACGGAACAGCGATTAAGAGGGAGTACTCCACTACGGCCACGTGTTGGCTACTGAGGCTGCACTGGCTGCCTCAGTACCCTTTTAACCAGACATCACAGCTATGAGCATTAATATGTCAGCAAGTGTAACATAGTATCAGTATGATGGCTAATAATCGAATGAGATGTCAGATGAGACTGGTCAACCTTTTCAGTGCGGTACTGTATTCGCTCAAGTCTTCACCCCCGACTTTTAAAGAGAGCACGACGGTTTTTACTAGCCGTGGTCTCTGTGGTAAGCATTCTTCTCTCTTTGACCCAAGTTTTTTTATTTGCTTTTTGGTGTTCGACAGAAATAAACAAATAAGAGCAAACCGCCATCAGTGATTTAAACGGATACCTTTAGGTGAGCTTGAAACTGTGGCCCCATACGTTGTATGCCTGTGAAGGGCATTGTGATTGTCAGATTATCTAGCCTTGAGAGTTGGTTCGATCGTTTGCAGTTTCACGGCGTTCACCTTGAGCCCAATGCTGTGGGACAATAATTGCAAAACGTAATGCTTTACACGACTGTTTCTTTGCGTTGTTCAGATAATTAGAAGGTTCTGCTCTTGAAATGTGAGCATGAGATGAGAGAAAGCGTTTCGCACTTTCCCAAGTCCTTCGCCTCTTTGATGCGCTAATGCATAATATGGCGCTCTAATGAAACAACGTGACTGGGCAAGCAGCGTAGAATGTTGGGCAAGGTGGTAAGTATTCATTTTATTCAAACTGCTCGGAGGGACGGGAAACGAAGAAAGAAGTGAGACAAACAAGCGCAGACTAACAACTAGCTTTATTGGAGGGTGAAAGCAGCCTTTCTAACTGTAAAAAGGCTGCGATCATCCTCCAATAAACCTAGTTGCTAGCCTGCCCTTGTTCGTCTCACTTCTTTCTTCGTGTCCCTTCCAATCGCGCAGTTTGAACAAAATGAAAGTGTCTGGGCAGCATGGTTGAAAGCTAGTTTACATCGCACAAGCATATATATTTTTACGGTAAGTTCGCTTTCTTAACTTTATGTATCTAGGCTCGCTTTAACAATGTGGGAATGACTTTTGAAAACAGCATATTTTATATCAAGGCGACTTGAACACAAAATTCACAACGAATGTTTACCAGATGATGGCATTTGAAGTAGCTCCCAAGTCCAAGTTTGTGGTCTCTTTTGCCTTCGGCTGGCCATGAAATCGTGGCTTTGGTGGTGGGGAATAAAACTCGCGCCCTCGAACTTATTTCGTGATAAATTCCTGCATTCCGAGTTTCATTATGTATAGGCTTTTCCACCATTCAATGTAACAAATTTCTTCATGTTTCATAAATCCTCTTGACATATGGAGACAACTCGGTGCGGTGCACCAACTAGATCCATGAGATGAAATACAAATCACCAGTTTCGTGAGGGCGACTTTGTAAGTAGGTACTATGTGACGATATGAAAGCAGAGTACTCCGTTTCACTTCGTCTTCTGAAGGATCTGCCATCATCGCTTACCAGCCAGTGTGATAGCTTGCTCTGATAGGAATCTGGCGCTGTTCAGAACGTGGCTGAACCTCCTTGCAAGTTCTGCGATTGTACAAAAACTAAGTCATAATTAATACATTTTGTTCCGCTAGAATTGTTTTAAAGGTTACGTGCCGAACAAATCTGTTGTCCTATGCATTATCAGAAAAGGCGAGAAGCTCGTCAGAAACAGCGACCACAATTATCAACTTTGTTGACTTCAAATCCACAGCTGCACGGAAGATATTTAACCACAGTGATCCTTGCAAAGAATGCCACATCGTGTGCTAGCTGAACGTAACTAAATAGGAAGAATGAGAAGAGTACGTGGTTTGAATTCACGCAGTATCTGGTGCGGCGTTGCCCAACAATAAAGATCAGCGATTACTCGCCGCGCACGCATGCCAACAGCCTTTAGGTGAGCTTTCACAGTCCGCTGATAGCGTCAGCTCTAGGGGCCCATGCACTTTGTTAGGACAGGCAGTCACGCGATGCTGCGCAAACGTGCGTAAAACAATGCGAGATGTCAGAAACCGATAAACAGGAACCCTCAGGATCTAAATAACCTGTTTTATAGGGAATGTGCTTGCTGTACGTGACCTTTGTGCAAGATCGGCGTCCTAGAATGCTCGAAGATGGACTGTCACACGAACGAAATAACTTGTCTTGCTGTGGTTAATGAATATTAGAGGCTAGATAACCTTACACAATGATTGAACTGTTGTTGTTCGTACAGAAATGTACAGAAAGAAGCACGCTACAAAGTAGTGTACTGTTGGGTTGGTTCGTATATGACAACTTGAAAATGCGCTTCCCTTTGTGCTCTCCTTTCCAAGTTGTGCAGAAAGCGCATATGTGAACTTAGGCTAATTTACGTGAATGCACACTCCCACGCATACGCACAGATAGTGAAGTGGTTGACTTAGACACTATAGAAGTGATATTTTTTTTTTTCACAGCACACAAATGTGTCAGAGAATAGCTATACGATGGTAGTTTTGTGGCCTTAATATTGATCTCGTGCCTAGATACGAACGTGAACTTTAAGTAATCTCCCTTAGTTTTCGTTGCAATGTCGGCCAGATGTGAACAAGACATACTACTATTCTTCTTTCCCACTCCAGCTGTTTCGTTTCCACGTAAAGAAGTGAAAGAGGTCATGTTGTTTAGGTTACTGGAATGAACTAGCAAAGCAAGAGAGGAACCGAACCTGAAGCCAATTTTAAAGCAATAAATGTGACCAGCGCAAAGGTAAAGACTGAACCGATCAGGGACAGAAATCCCCACGTTCCTTGCTGATCAAGTGAACATTACCCGACGAGCAGGCAGAAGAGGTGTCAAGCTCACAACCATGACGCCTGCTGCAGGCAGAACGCCATTTAAATGTCAATGACCTCTGGACATTTTGCTACCTGTCAGTTTCGCTCAAGAGGCGGCCGCATTTTCGACGGATCCCCATCCTAACACTGAATCGTAAGGCGACGTTCGAGCACGAAGACACACACTGTGTTTGATTATTCTTTATCACTAGATGTCGCCCTAGCGCGAGCAAAGTGAGCGTGCACGGTGCCGCATCGGCAGCAGCCAGATGGGTGGTGCCGCATAGGCAAGTCACGGAGGAAAGCTGCATCGGCGATGTCGCATAGGCACGAGACACGCCACATTTCGAAGTCGGACACGCCTGCATGCGCGCCATCGACAAATCGAGGCCACTCTTTTTTTCTTCGACGTTGTACTACATGCTTCTAGATTTAGCTGCGCAAAGATACACGTGCTCATTTTAGAACCTATATGCGATTGGCAGGAGGGATGTTGCCACTGATGCCACTGACTGACTCCGAACGTTGGCTCGTACTCACAAGGAAAGCGTTTCTATGCACTACAATTTTTAAGCGAAGCTTTTATAACTAACAGATTCAGGCGGCGTCATACGCGAAATACCCGGTGCCGGCGAGCTTAAAAAAAATGCGGCCCTCGAGGATGCGCCGGTCACATGCTTATTCGTATGCGCCGTGTGTCAATAGTTGATGAGAGAACAGACTTTTGGGCTAGTTTGTTTGTTACGCTCATTGAAGCCATAGCGCTGACAAGACAGGCTCTTTCTATGGTCCCTGTCTTATCAGCGCTATGGCTTCAATGAACAATAATTGATGTTCTCTCGATCTTGGGCTTGTCGCCGATCAGCCGTTTCTGATATGGCGATGTGATCTTTTATCGAGGAGACTTGTCATTTCTCGTTGCCACATTTCATTGTTGCCTGGATATGAACGCGTGGCCGTCATTGTTGCCTGTGGCGACTGAAGTGTTTGCGCTGATAAGCACGTGCATGAAGGTCCGATTCCCGCTATGGAGGAAGGAAAAAGTTAGGAGGGATCATTGCGCGATGCGAAATAAGAAAGACAGAAAGAAAGAAACAAACAAACAAAGAAATGAAGAAGAGTACGTCAGGCCGTGCTCAAACTCGTTGACAATAACTCTTATTCAAACATCCAGTCAATGAGGATGTCTTGCCTTCTTCTCGAGTCTGTGAGCCACTTTATGGAGCAGTTCGTAGAAGTGTGTCGCTGAGGCTCTAAATCACAATGTTTCTCGATCACAAGCGCGCGTCATGATTGGCCAGACTTCAGTATTAATGCGTCGAAAGACCGGCCTGGCTGACGATTTTTCTTCGTGATATTTCCAACCTATGATCTATTTTGTGAAAACGCGGTCGTAGTTATGTTAAGAATGTCAAGTTCAGACGAAGTAGCCGTACAGATGGCCGCAATGCAATGTAGTTGTGTAGATGCAAGCAGTAAAATAGAGCGAAGGACAAATGAAGTGAATGACACGCCGCAATGAAAGGAACTGAGCAGTAATTGAAAGCACTAATACTGAAAGGTACACACGTAACTCCTCAAATAGAACTAAACCCCACATTCAGTGTTTTGCAGGGGCCCTTCGTGGCATACATACGTGGCACCATCGTGCCCATTTTTTTGCAGCCGATCGTTACCTTTCTGAAATAAGAACCGCAGCCTGCAAACACACCTTTATTACAGAGACGTGATTCAATAGATGCCGGTACCTGAACGGTTTGCTGCAAGCTATTTCCGTGGGTAATTTCCCGAGGAATGGACGTAGAAAGAATGGAAAGACAGCAAGATGAAATATATATGTGTATATAAATAAAACCTAAACAACAAGAAAGCAATGGTGTTACAGTCGTCGTCGTGACCGACTCGCGGAAGTGACCGCGGAACGGGCACGTTTCGCATTTTTCTTTCCCTTCTCGGAAATAGAGTTATCTCCAGCTGACAGGGCGTGTAGGGTGGAACGCAGGAAGTCGTCCGCCCACTTTTCTCGCTGCTAAAGTGGCGGTGGCAGGGGGTGTGATATCTTATGGTTGCGTAACACAGACCACGGTGCTGCCGATGGGAATCTGTGAGTTTCGCACGTGCAGTTTATATACGAGTTCGTGCTTGCCTCAGCAGCGAAGACCGTGCCATGGCTGAAACGTTAAGTCAGTAAATAGGCAACTCTCAGAACTATACACTCTAAAAAAAAAAGGGAGCGAGAATGGAGCAACGGACTCCGTTCCTCCTTCGGAGCAGCGACTTTCTCCTTTGCAGACGATTTACTCGTCGCGCCCTCTTGCGGCAAGCGCTAATGGAGAAACTTTTCTCCTCAACCACGTGCCTTGCGCGCGCGCGCATGCGCACGCCGAGTTACATCGTGATTCCGTGCTGCGGAGAGCGGCCGCCCTTTCGCGCTCACTCGGCAGCCTCAGACCAGACTATCCAGTGCTACCGATCTCGGCCAGTCGCGTGCAATTAATTGTACCTATGATTGATGCGAGCAACACACGAGTGACGTTCATTGTTTTTGTTCTATGTGTTGAGTAACATGTGTGGCGTTTTTTCTTCTTTTTTTTAATAGGCTCAGCGTGTGCGCGATGCGCCGCATACTTCCGAGTGTCTCGTGTTGTTTGTACACGTTTGCGCACGATCTGCTTGTATCAATACAGCAATTCCCGCTTCACAAAACAGTCTTATTTTAATGAACACCTTAGACTGTACACCGTTAACATACACTTGGCAAGAGCACGCGTTTTTAGTTTTACACAGCACTTATAGCACTTATCAATACAACAAGCAATATAAAGAAGCATAAAAGTTAATTTTTACCACATTTTAGCAAACGTGATACCACTGGACAGTGCATACGTGAAAGTACAACATATAATTGCTGGAGTTTGACGTGTCGAAACCACCGTATGATTATGAGGCACGCCGTAGTGTGGGACTATGGATTAATTTCGATCAACTGGGGTTCTTTAACGTGCACCCGAACATAAGCACATGGGTGTTCTTTGCCTTTCGCCCCCATTGAAATGTGGTCGCCGTGGCCGCATTTTAACGTTAACCTGCATCATAATTGCACATATCTGAAAAATAAATCAATGACTTCTGCCAATTAAGCCAAAATTGTCATCACATGCGTTTTGGAATACACATGCCATCACTGAGAATTAGGACGGACTTATGCACGCGTGCAGTATGTATCTCTCGTTCTCAGGATTTTGCTTTGGCGTGCGAAACTCAACACAAAATGCGCTTCTAATGACAGCTGTGCACAGTAGGTAATCACTAACACTCACTCACCTTTGTGAAAATAGAATTCCTAATCCAACGCAAGACTAACCATCGCCACAACGACAACTACACAGTTATCGCACAATGACCGCAATTTCACACGCCAGGCGAATACCGTGACGTAACAGTAGCAGAGCAGCATGTAGGTACAGCGTACTAAAATATTACAGAACACGTAGTGTGGGTAGCGTCATTTTCCACAATTCGCGCGGTGTAGCGCCAGTTTCTCTATTCTAGTAATCGAGCTGCCGCAACGCCAAGAGCCACTGAAATCGCTCTCGAAAGACCACCGTCCGGTGCGAGGCCATCTTGTCTTGTTTCTTCGCACGACACGCGTTGTAACTTACGCATACACAAATGAGACGGCCGTACCGCATCAGAAGCATTGTCATTGAAGGGCTAGCAGTTGAACGAATCCATGGCCCATCGTCATACTTGTGGTCAACGCATAAATAGAATGTGAACAGATATCAACGCCAAACCACTCAACGAAGTCGACGCGACGAAGGCGACAGAATCTGAACTGCATGTTGCCGGATGGATGGATGGATGGATGCTATGAGCGTCCCCTTTATAACGGGGCGGTGACATGTCTGCCACCAGGCTCCAAGAAAAAAAAAAGCTTCCTTGTTTCATGTTGGCCTAATACCTTATCTACATTGATTAAATCTATGTTATTATACCAAAAAATATAAATTCACGGTCTATCTCTCTGCCTCTTAAGGCAGAATGACCTTATTTTTCCCCCATTATTTATTTTTGTTCTTTATCTCTACTTTTCTGCCACCAATACTCTAACCGTCTCTTACTTATTTCTATCGCGGACGTGTTCAGCTTTCCATTGTTGTCCCTAAAACCCAAGGCTTCACGTAGACTCGTGCCCACACGTATACCTGGGTGAATATCGCCACATTCAATCAGTACATGTTCAATCGTTTCCTTAGTTCCCCCGCAGCATGTACAGTGTTCGTCTTCGTTACTGAATCTCGCTTTATAACTACGCGTTCTAAGGGAGCCCGACCTTGCTTCAAACAATAAAGCGCTTCCCCTTGAATTATCATAACACCTTTCCCTCCTTATTTCGTTTTTTTCCTTTCGGTAGTTACTCAGAGCCGCCTTCTTTTCCATCGCTGTCATCCAATAAGTCCTCTCCGCCTCTCTGACCTTCCGCTTAATGCTCCTTGTTGCCATATCGCCCGCACTGCTAGCCGTATATTTACTGGTGAGCATCCTAGTTCTTTTTCTCCACTGCGTGTCAATGCTTTTTCTATACAAATACCTGAAAACCTTCTCTGCCCATCTACTCTCCTTCATTTTCCTCAGCCTCTCTTCGAATCTCATTTTGCTCTGCGCTTCCCTCACTTCAAAGCCTGTCCATCCCATATCACCCTTTACCGCCTCATTTGTCGTCTTCCCGTGAGCGCCCAACGCGAGGCGGCCCACCGTCCTTTGATTTACATCCATTCCTGATTGTACCTCTGACTTCATGCACACCACTGAGTTCCCAAATGTAAGCCCCGGGACCATCACACCCTTCCACAGCCCTCGAAGCACCTCGTACCTATTGTACCCCCATAAAGCTCTGTGCTTCATAAATGCAGCATTCCTCTTTCCCTTTGCTACCGATGCTTTCTCTTATACCTCCATATTATATCTATCCCCCTCATTTACCCATACTCTGAGGTACTTGTACTCGCTTACCCTCAGTATTTTTTGGCCCTGTATAAAGACCGCATGGTCTTCGTGATCATTGAATACCATCAATCCACATTTTGTTGCACTAAATCCCAGTCCTAGAGCCTCACATTCCCTTCCGCATATATCTTCCAGTCGCTGTATATCATCCTGACTGTCCGCAAATAAGACAATATCATCAGCATAAAATAGACCTGGAAGCTTCTGCTCAACCATCATGCCGACCTGTTTGTGTGACAAATTAAATCCAATGTTGCTACCTTCTAGCGCTTTTTTCCATCCTCACCATGTACAGCATGAATAACAGCGGGGACAAAGGGCATCCCTGTCTCAGCCCCTTGCTAATTTCAACGCTGTCCTTGCTACTTATTCCTTCCCATTCTATACAAACTGTATTTTCTCGGTATATTTCCCTCAAAAGCTGTATACAGTCGTCACCTATGCCCACTTCTTTCAGTATATCCCACAAAAATTTCCTGATTAACGTTGTCATACGCCCCGGTAATATCTAGATAAGCTACGTATAAGGGCCTGTTTTCTATTTTCGATATTTCTATACACTGGGTAAGAACAAACAGATTATCGTCTAACCGCCTGTCGATTCGAAATCCATTCTGAAGTTCTCCCAAAATGTCATTTTGTTCTACCCACTCTTCTATTTTTAATTTTACTGCCTGCATCGCCAACCTGTATAGCACCGATGTAATGGTTAGCGGTCTATACGAGCGAATGTTATCCTTTTCTCCCCTGCCTTTATAGATTAAGTTCATTCTACTTTTTCGCCAACTGTCTGGTATTTCCCTCTCCTGTAAGCACTTTTCTACGGCTTTCAGCAGTGCTTCTTTAGTGTTATGTCCGAGTTCGTTAATGAGGCTGACGGGAACCCCATCTAAGCCCGGTGTAGTGCGCTTAGGAATTTTTCCTTCGGCTTTCTTCCAATTGAAATTCTCTAGTACTACATCTTCGTCGGTTGCACTCCTTTGCGCACTTTTACTCATCGGGGGAATCCCCTGGGCGACCTTTTTAAACGAATCGGCTGTTATCTTTCGGATGTAACCTAGCGCTTCATACCCTTCTAATTGATTTCCTCCTTCATCTACCATATGTTGTTGCATTGTGACAGACTTCCTACCCAGCGCTTTTAGGTGGCTCCAAAATATCCTAGGCGCGGCCTTCTTCTTTTCGCGAATCTCTGTCATCCAGCGTTCACTTTCACCTTTAATTTTTGCCTCGACTAATTTCTGCACAATGGATTTTTGCTCTAAATATATTTCCCATATTTGGTTGACTTCGTCCTGTGGCCGCTTCTGCTTTTTTGCTTGTCTGTGCTCCCGTGATGCCTCACGTCGCTTCTCGATCGCCTCCCGGATTTCTTTGTTCCACCAACTTTTTGGCTTTCTCTTTCCTTTCCAACAAATAGTTTTCTTCTCTTTTTCCATTTCTTTTGTGATTATATGTAGCAGCTCACTATACTTCCAGTCTTTACCTGGTAGTTCGTCTACTTTTTCCTCGACTCTTGCGGCTATATTTGTTATTTGTTTGTCATTTAGATACAAGCTGCCAAACTTTGATTCTATGTTCTTATTATCAGTTTTATATCCCATTTGTTATATTATGCGTTTATGATCACTACCCAAGCTGTTAATGCCTTCCTCGTCTATTCTCATCTCTCTAAGTTTGTCATATATTCCTTCTGTCATGAGACAATAATCAATGCTCGATTGCCGGCTTCCGACTTCTCACGTGATCTGCCCCTCACACTTAGGCCCCACGTTAACTATCTCAAGACTATGTTGCTCGCAGAGATCTAGCAATAACTTGCCATTGGTGTCTGAATATCCGTCAAGGTCATGAATGTGAGCGTTCATGTCCCCTAGAAGGATTATTTCGGCATCATGACCAAATTCTTTAATATCGGTGCTTATGCATTTCACTATCTCCCGATTCTTTTCTCTGCAGTTATTCCCTGTCCACAAGTAAGCTACACCTAGCCACGTTTTCTTTCCACCTATTGTGCCCGAAACCCATATGTGCTCTGAACACGTTTGTGTCACTCTCTCCCATTTTGTTCTGCTATGAATTAGCATTCCAACACCCCCACCTCTCCTTTCTGATGAGATCCTGTTACATCCTTCCCAAATATAATTGTCAATATGCGGTGGCTCTTCCAAGTCTCTAAGGTGTGTTTCTGTAACCGCATAAACACCTATCTGTTCCTTGTTTAACTGTTCCTCAATCTCTAACCATTTTGCCTTTTTTCTGCACCCCTGCATGTTTATGTAACCAATTGCAACACGCGCCTTCTCCCTTCTTTTACCTTTTCTCTGGTTTTTCGCTATACTGCCTGTCAAAGAGTCCCCCTGGTTGTTTTCCTCATTACAAGCTACCCTGGGCACCGAAGGGCCCGCGTGCCCCCCAAAAAAGCTACTGTGCGTCCTGCCAGTCGCCAGCCCACCTCATGACCAAGCCTCTTATCGAAGTGAATTCTGTCTCTTTGGAAACCGCCCCACCTGTGCACCTCCCTGTTTATATCCACTACCTCGAAGCCCTTCTCTCGGCTAATTCGCCATATCTCTTTGTTTGCGTCGACAACCGCTCTTTGCAAGTTGATATTCCTCACTGGTACTTCCGGTATTGTGCATACCACTATCTGCACCTGAGGGGAAATGGCGCGCATGTCATCGATCCCTTTCGCCAATGTGGTCGCTAGTTCGGCTGATTCTTCATTCAAGACGTCGTTTAGACCTCCCGCGATTATCACGAGGTTACGTCCATTAGCCTTAGTTGCGAGTTTTGCGCTAGCTTGTCTCATCACTGATCCCAGCCTATGTCCCGGGAACTTCCCTATTAAAACTCGTTTGTCGCCTCTCACCCTTTCCTTGACTGCTTCTTCGCATCTAACTAAATTCGAGTCCCCGGCGATTATCACGTGCTCCGACTCTTCTGCTGGACCGTCCCGCACCTGGCCACTGCATCGGTTATTAGCGCGTGCCACTGCTGCTTTGTCCCCTCCCCTTCCCAAAACTACTTCGCGGAAGCTGGGTCCTGTGACCCTTGCACCTGTCTTTTCCAAACCTGTTTCCCCCTTCGCGTCTACCACTGTGGGGGTCGATGCCCCGCTGTTCCCGCTGTCGCTTGCTTCCTTGTTCATCCTGACTACCTTTGCTAACCCCTCCTCGGCTGACTTAAGCCTTTCCCCCATAGCCATCGTTTTTTCCCGCTCTGTCGCCAACGCAATCTCCAGCTCGGCGATTCTTACCATGAGCTCATTCTGGGCAGCCATCATTATTTCCATTTTCGCCTCTAACTCGCATTGCTTACACTTGGCGTCAGCTCCCTCTGTCTTCTCATCCGTACAAACCTCTATTTTCCATCCCATTCCGCACCCTGTACACTTTACGGTCTTCTTGACCATGGCTAGATCGTTCACACGGCGGATTAGATACACTTAGAGTCAAATGCTATCACAAAACTCCGCAAGTATGCTATACTTCAAAGCACATGTGTGCCTTTCAGCCACGTGGTGACCGAAAAAAAATAAATAAAACCAGGCGACAGTCACACAGGAAACAGTACAAAATTGCAAGCCCTATTAAGCTTCAATCTAGTGGCTTATGTACTCATATAACTGAAAAAACTGAATAACTGTACTCATATAACTGCCGATGTTGCCATGTTGCGCCCTCCCGCAGTAACTATTGAAAATAAATAAATCAGAGAGAGAAGTTTCATCTGTGGCCGCTGTCGGAAGATGGCGCTACTTCAAAATGTCGTCGGAATGGTATGAACGGTTTTCAATATGGTCGTTTTCGCACTAACTTAATCAACTCTGTAATTATATTGTTCATTATTATGCGGCTTTAGATTAACGGGTGCGCTTGGCTAAGCCATAGCTACAAATCAATAATGTCTGCGTATATTGTGATGCAGCCATGAAATGGTAAATAGTTCAAGAAAATGACGCATCGCTTGTGCCACCATGGTCCACTGTAATTCAGTGACTATATAAAAGCCTGCGCTTCATTGAGGGGTATGTGTAAACACGTGTGTACCTACGCGTCTGTAGTGAATTGTTCATGTCATAGGTTTTATACATGCGAATGAATTGTGTACGCATAGGGAACCCAAGCTCAAGTTTGCGGCGCGACAACAGCGCCGCGCCAGCCGCGCTGCGGCTCTGTCGGAAAGCTCTGAACCTTAGCGCGGCCGACTCAGCCCCTTTCACGGTAGCGGTAGCGCACGTGCGCACGCGTTCTTCTCTCGGTGCGGGTAACTGGGGGACCGTCAGCTGGGTACGTTGAACCGAGAGGCTTGCTGTGCGAAGCTGCGCATTTCCGCGATGGCAGAAGCGACCCCGCGGAAGCGCAAGCGTGGTCCGAAGTATTACGGTTTAGTGGCCAGCCACAACAGTGCAGACAACACCAAGGCACACGATTCACGTGTTAAACTGTATCGGTTCCCGGGCGTGTCGCACGAGAAATAAAGGCGGCAAGCGTTGATAGCTGACAGCGCTGTCTCGCCTTCTATTTTGGCTGTCTGAGTTCATCGCTTTCGTTCGTTCCGACTACCTGAATCGGTAAGTAACGCGGCGCATGCACGCAGTTGTAGGTGAAGCAACTTTGTGTTTTGATTCCCCGTGCTCGTGAGACCTACCCGTCGTTGTTGAACGTTCACATTCGCATTATACCGTTAGCGTTGCGCGGTTGGTTGAATTCAACTGAACTTGGCACAATGTCAGAAGTTCGGCATCTGCATTTCACGCGTCGGGAAGGCTACTTTATCACGCCGGAACGGACGTCTGTGCATTTTCAGCAAGCTTTGACATCGCCCTGCAGGTTTGCTTTGTTTTTGTCACTTTATTAGGGTGATATATATTTCAGCCGCTAAATATAACTGGCACTTAATACATGCTTTGCAATTGCAACCTTCAAGTAACCACCTTCTGACTTTGTGCGATTTTCTAGCCGCGTTCACGCAACAGGTTTTATACGCCTGTCAAGTCGATATCATAAAAAGAGACTGCAAGCATGACGCGAGAGCCGAAAAAACGAGGCGAGCAGTTCATCTTGCTTCACAGTGGTTAAAGCTCAGCTAGCTGCCTCGCGTCTTAATCGGCGGGTGGTTCTCCAGCGGCACGGAGGACTTGACTCTAACCTTCTCAGGAAGCGGTGCCATGGCCGTATAATCTTTTTTTTCGCACGCCGCAAACGTTTGTTCACGAAAGTACACGGCTGCTACTGTAAGCATGCCATATCAAAACAACAATCATATGATTCGTAGTCCACGCCGCAGAACATCGATAGCGTGTACGGCTTCATTTCGGAGTGCATGTGGACCATTATTCATCTTTAACATGACAGAATGAGACTTACCTCGAGGTATACGTCCTACACGGTGTAATCGCGACTTGGGAAATGCATTTCGCTTTGAGTCGGGCGTCGTTGTCGTCGATCGTCTGCTCTTCACCGTTAACGTGATTGACGAGCCTTTCTAATTTTATCAAGTTCGCTTTTCGGAAGTGCCAGTCAAGCTTGAAAATCCTCTTGAAGCCGCACTGCAAGCGGTACATTGTGAGGCGCCGCAAGTGCACCGCGAGAGCTCTGCACGTGCACAGAAACGAGCAGCAACGCGGTGGAGAGAAGGGAAAACGCGCCCTGCTTACACCCCAGTTTCTATTTTTCTGCCAGAGATGGCGCTGCCCGTCAAGAGCAGCAGCGCCGCTAAGCGTTGCTTGGGAAGCCTATTGAATTGAGTGTGTGTACGATGTGTCTGCCTAGTGAACGTGTGCGTATTAATAAAATGTTTGTTAACCTTCCGGTGTCCTTGAGTAATCCACGAATGGGGCCACCTTGCCGAAATGCCATAGCCTAGTATCAACGTACGCCGCCTCAGTCAGAAACAACTTTTTTTAGCATTGTTTAACCCCTCTAGATGGCGCCAGCTATCACCTACTTCAAGGCTACGGCGCTCTCACAGCTCCACCTACTTATATGAAGTTGAACATCTATCTATCGAAACTATGCTCCGCTGCGCCGGGATTGTTTTGATGCTACAGAATGTAATTTTGGAGGCACATGTCGGGGCCTATTGCCCCGTAAACGCGTGGATGACGTCGCTACACCGTGTGATGCTTCGACAAATAAAGACAGCAAGCCTAACGTGCAGTCTCCGGGTGAGAGCCCCTTTGCAGTTCCGTCTCTTTTAAAGCGAACGCCGTCTCGCTGGCCGAGCGAAACGTACGAGTTCCGTCGTTCCGTTCCGCGAGGTTTTCGTCACTACAGGTTTCCCTGCTTGATTTTATTGTCATATCGTTCGATATTAAGCTCAGCGGGACCGTTTTTTGTGATTACTAGTGCCGCATACTTTTCATCAGTCGAGAACGATGAACTCGCTAGGCCTAAATCTATTGCTCGCTTCACTGGCTTGGCGTCAGCCATCTTGATTTTGACAGGGGAGGAAACGGTTTCTCCATTGAAAAGGGAGGAAAGGTTCCTCCATTTGAAGACGAACATTGGGGACATCCGCCGTTTCTCCCTTACAGGGGAGAGGGTCACTCCATTTTTTTAAGAGTGTAGGCCCCTTTATGGTTTAGCAACATGAACACACACACACACACACACACACACACACACACACACACACACACACACACACACACACACACACACACACACACACACACACACACACACACACACACACACACACACACACACACACACACACACACACACACACGGCAGAATTATGGCATTTTTATCGCAAACGAATACAAGGAACCGTAATACTAAGGGTGAAAAACGATATCAACTTTCCAAAAGTTATACTGCTGAAAAGTAATCGCTAGCAGTGTCAATGACAGACGTCCATGAGCATGCAACGTCAACGTCACTGGATCCAACGACCCGGTAGTAAGACTTCTGTGGTGGCAAATGACCTTGACGGCAAAGGACGTTGCTTTGTAGAATACGGGCCCTAATCCTGGTGGAATTCACAAAGGAGCTTGTTCATAAGTTTTGATTTGCCATTAGTCCAGCGCCACCGCTAATCTTACGTTTAGCATATCAATTACCTGTCAATCTTGTTTACGAAGGATTATAGCGTAGTACTTTTTCTACAGACAGGCAATGATTGCCTAATTACTGGACTGTTTCTTATATTCCTTCTGCTCAATTTTCGACCTTTGATCTTGTTTCGAAAAAAGAGCGTGTTCACTTAGAAGATAAACGTAAATTGATGCCAACCTATGATTTTCTGCATGTGTTATATCCCTGAAATTAGCGCTGCATATGCTTAATCTGTAAGTGGTGCTGTACGAGAAAGCATAAGGGACACTAGGAACTTGGAATGGAGGAAATTCCAAATATGTGGGCTCTCTCAGAGTGAACAAATCGACGTGATGTGGCTAGTAGCGCTGTTGCTTTTTCGTGCCTTCAGTGTTGTGGTATTCCGCGTACCACTCCTCAAGGAAGAAAGCGTTTTACCTCCATTCTGCGAATAGCAGTTGAGAGCAATGAAATCACCTCTAACGTTTCGAAAGGATAGGTTTCATATTTTTGCTACCAACATTTTCTTTATCGCTTGTAACACCCTGGCAAATATGTTTCCTTTGCGCTGCCGGAGCATCCATTAGCACATCGCAACGCCCTTTTCTTTTCGTTGTGTCAGTTGAAACCGTCCATCACTCGTCTCTACCTTTTTGCACACCCCGTCGCTTTACTGCCTGACCCCGCATGCAGAAGACCAAAAAAAAAGGCAAACAAAATGGCGACGTAAACACCAGAAAAAAAAGAACGTCCTCCATTTTTTCTTTCTGACACGAAACGTGCATGTATACACTCGACTATTTGAGCGTGCTGACGCTGCAACACTCCCTAGCCATTCCTTTAGCGCAAGAGCGCGTGTCAACACTGCCGGCTAACGCCGACGACCGCTCATCACCCACAAAAGCGCCGAGCTCGACCTCACCGACGTTCTTTAAGGTTTCATGACACTCAACGGCCGCGGGGACAAAACGCTCGCCGCTCTCTTGTATAGACTGCACCGAAAGCCTTCAGAGTACGTGTTATTTCCACATCACGTCGACGCGGCCGCAGAATGTCGGGCCCCCTTTGACCGGATAGGAGACCACCCGAAGAATCGAAGCAAGAAAAAAAAATATAAGTATCCCAGCCTGAGCTTCTCAGCGGCGAGCCTTTCAATCGCTCGGTCCTAACAGGAAGAACACGACCCTTCCAATTAGCCAAGATGGCGGCGGCCGGGTGTGTATAGGTGGGTGGCTCGTGCCGTAGTTGCGTGTGTGTGTGACCCCAACGTCATCTCCATGGCACGGTCGCCTTAGCGTGACCGCTGTTACGTCAACGCGTCTGAGGCATGCGAGGCTATAGAAATGGGAGTTGCTGTAGCGTGTGGGGACGGTGAGAGAGAGAGAGAGAGGGAGAGAGTGAGGAGAGGGTGGCGTTGCATTGATGCAGCTTCTGTAGTCCCAGTACAACGGTGTGTGCACAACGGGGAAGGCGCGCTTTCAAATTGCCACCGTCGTCGTCTTCGCCATCACCAGTGCATTCTAGCTGGAAGCCGTTTGTGTAAACCGTTACTGGCCCCGCAAGGACAAGAACGCCTCCGCGGGGAGGGAACGAAAATGCGTTGCGGTATGAAGGAGAGGGAGAATGAAAAATAAGTAAGCGTGGATGTGACGACGGGCGTGCGCAGAGCTGGACTTTTGAAAAGATCGGCAAAACAGAAAGACACGCGAGCGAAGAAGATTGGCAGGCAACCCCGTTAGGTAGATGTGGGTCATCTCTGTCGGCGTAGCATGCCGTTAAGCCTAACCCTGTTGGCTATCTTCTGCCTCTAGCGTCTGCGATCATGCTTTTTTGTTCGTTACTTTTCAGCAATGATTCAAAATAAGATAAGTAATGCGCCGGTCGTCCTCTTAGCGTACCAACGCAGTGTTTTGTAAAGGACATAATATCTTTAACACTTCGCTGTACCATTTTTTCAACAACGAAGCCAACTACGCACATAGTGGCAGTATTTGGGCGATTAAAGTTGGCCACGCACCAAGGAGGTGTTCATCAAAACTGCCGTTAGCGTGTCTGGACACAGCGGGCGTAAACATTTGTATCAAGGGAATGGTGCGAAGTCTCCAAAGCACACTTTTTTTGTGATAGGAACGAACCCGCCGTGGTGATCTAGTGGTCAAGGTGCTCGACTGCTGACACGAAGGTCGCGGGGTCGAATCGCGGCCGCGGCGGCCGCATTTTCGATGGAGGTGAAAATGGTTGAGGCCCATGCGCTTAAATTTAGGTGCACGTTAATGAACCCCAGGTCGCCGAAATTTCCGGAGCCCTCCACTGAGGCGTTCCTCATAATTATATCGTAGTTTTGGGCCCTAGAACCCCAACAATCACTTTAATTATGACAAGGACTGACGAATGCCAGTGAGCTTGATGCATCGCAGAAAACTGCACGCATATTCTACATCGGGCGGTCATCGATGAACTACACCTGGCCTAGTACCTTAACGACCATGGCGTCTCGGTGCTAAGCACAACGAATGCATCTTCAATTCCCTACCATGGTAGTCGCATTTCTATGCGAGCATGATGCTAAAACGTCTGTGCGCTTAGTTTAAGGTGAGCCTTAAGGAACCCAAGGTGGCGAACGTCGATCCTAAATTCCTCCCGACAATCCCCGCTCCTATGTACCTCATAATTGTATCGTTGGTGTCTGAGGTAAAACCAAACAATTTAATTTCAAGCTGCAGGATATGAGCGAGCTGGTGTAACATAAAACACAGGGGCAAGAGACGACACGTAGAAAGAACAGGCACGTGACTGTTGTGCGTGTGTGCTCGTGTTCTGGCACTTCCTTTTCTTTAGGCAACCTAAATATTCTTTCAATACAGGAACTCGTATATATACCATGGCCAACCAGCAAGTACGCTAGATGCTACGCGTGACGTCAGTATAGGCAAAAATTCAGCAGGAGCGCCGTAGAGCTGGCGCTGAATTAAGTCGTCTTTGAAGGTACACTTTCAAAGCGGCATGTGCTCCACGGCAAACGAAAGAACACAAGGTTTAGCACACTGTGTCTGTATTGATGCTGCGATCCGGCTTATATATACCGCTTGCGTTGGTCTCCGTTAGGATTCGTGTCCATCTCCTTTCGACGAGAATGTGCACGCGCCTTCAGCAGCACCACACGCGCAGTGGTCGGCCGGTGAATTAATTCGGCACGCGCGCGCGGTATCCGCTTGGTTTCTGCGATGCTGACCTCGATGCGGACGCCGTGAGTCGTCTGCGCCGATTGCCCGACGTTTCGGTAATCGCTGCTTGCTACTCTTCGCTACGGCTTGCAAGGAACTCAGTTTCGTATTCGACTGCTGGTACACCTTCCAGCCGCCTAAAGCGCATCTATTTGCGCTGTTGGTCGCACCGCGCGATAAGTATGTAACTGGGTAACAGCACGGCAAGCGAGATCACGGTTGATCAACAGGCAGCCTATACGGGGCATCATGTTCTATTTCCGTTTGCAAGGCGACGTGACCTCATCTGAAGTGCCCGGACATTGAGGGAACTGCGTACTTGAAATTATAATGACGTTGTTATCCGAAGTTGAAATAAAGGCAGGTGTAGAGAAAACATTGTGGATTGTGCTTCGTCACGCATAAATGCTAGCGTAACGCTGTAGCCGGAGTTCGACTATGCGTAGAAAACACTAGCGATGACGACAGCGTGGCCTTCGAGACGCAATTTAACTGAACATGCTCAAATGTGGTTTGTCACGTTTCGCAGTTGCTATTTGACAACGCTACAACTTCAAAATATAACTTTTAGAGGAATGATATGGGCCATATATTTGTGAGATTCTGCACTGGGTAATGAGTAAAACTGATAAATGAGTAAATGAGATAACAGGCGCTACGCGCACACTACCTACACATTGATACCGGTGCTTGATGAAAAGTCAACTGTGCACATTGACATTTGCTCTGTAAAAGCGATTATAGGATGGGGTGGAGGGATTCGCCTAGGGCCGCACTGGCATCAGTTTAGCCCCGGCCAACAGGGCGATCGTGAGCGCTTGTCCTCACTAGCGAGCAATGTTTCACACTGCACCGTTTCGTAATTTTTAGAAACCAAAACTGGTTCAATAAATGTAGCTTGTTTTCACTTGCATTCACATGTTCTACGGCGAAGGTGCATGGTTCCTCAGACCAGGTTCATGCGTTCAGAAACTTTCGTGGCTAGAACGTAGCATGTGGTTAACGAATCTAAATGTGTGAAAGTGTTTGTCTGGAATCAGCGTCATCCATAAACGTCTTTCACGTCTAATTTCGACTGCGCGCGTTCATATAGCCGACCGCTAGGACTCTAGACATTAAGGAAGTCGCAGGGTATTACGACGATGGGTATGGGGGATTGGATAGAGGGTAAGCCTGTGGTCTAGTTATTATTGGGAAGTCATCCACTAATGACTGTTTTGTTAATGCACCTGTCTTTCTGTCTCACAGGCCCCTCTGCACCCAGCGGCGGCAACACGGGCAAGAAGATCGTGTGCTACTTCACCAACTGGGCGCAGTACCGCCAGGGTGATGGCAAGTTCCTGCCGGAGGACATTGACCCGACGCTGTGCACGCATATCATATACGCATTCGGGTGGATGAAGAAGCACAAGCTGTCCAGCTTCGATGCCTCAGACGACACCAAGAACGGAAAGAAGGGCCTCTACGAGAGGGTCATTGACCTCAAGAAGAAGAACCCAAACCTCAAGGTCCTTCTCGCCGTTGGTGAGTACCGGTCACTGCAGGAGATCCTTTCTTTAACTCCTTACGTTGCTAAAAATGGCTTAGCGCCCTTAGTGCCTCCTAAAGCTTAACCCTTTGTATCCCAGCGTCCACATATGTGCACGAAACATATCAGTGAAGTGGGATCAGGCTAGGCTAGGCTATGCATTGCCTTAGAGATCAATTTGAAATGTGGGCATTAGTCAGCATTTCCAAAAATGTCTATAAGTGTTAACTTCATAGAAAAAATAGCGGTAAGTGCGCACAGAAAAATGGCGTTCTTCTCGAGTCGCCAGTATAGGTGTATGGCTACGTTTTTTTGACAAGTTCACTCTAAATTCATCAGAGTTTTTAAATTATTCGGCTTTATTCAAGAAAAGGTAGGGTTTATCTTGTTTTTGTGTGACTTTCGATGCTCTGTGAGCGACGAAAGTATTGTAAGTTGAGTGTCGCTGTGGCGTCCACGTTTGTGGACGCCAGGCATACCGAGTTCTTGTAAGAAGCTGATAGAACAACGCATGGTAGTAAGACCCGCTTCGTTTCCTTGCGGCTCTACACAAAACATTATCTGTGATATAGATAAATACACCTTTTAGAAGTTATGGTTAGAATTTATTTGCTTTATTCGGGACGTGGATTAAGTGTTGAAGACATACATGTCATAATTTTCGAGCTGACTAGCGGTAGAAAATGTTCCGATTTGGCGAGCACCGATTATTTGCGCATTAAAGCAGAACAATCAACAAGCAAAGGCCTCTTGAACAATGCTACTGCTGATCATGAAATCATTCAGTTTGAACGCAACCATGACGCCATCGGTAATTATGCCCAATGACGATAAAGATGATGACGAACACGTTGAAGTAGAGCTGTGGGCAAGCAAATGGGCCTTGAATGACGATAAAGATGGTGATGATAAAAGCGTTGAACATGAGGATTAACGCGTTGATGATGGCGATAATGAAATATGAAGATGAAAATGTTGAATCAGAGCCGTTCGCAAGCGGCCACTTGAACGTTTATGATGATGATATCAACAATGAACGCGTTGAAGTGATGATGAAGGCATTGATTATGTTTAGTTTGATGATAAGGATTAATGCGTTGAAATAGAGCAGTGGGCGAGCGAAGTTCCCATCTACGATGAAGAAGGATGATGGACCTAGTGTAAATGGAGTTTCCAGCGTCCACTTATATGGACACTTCTTTTGCTTCTAGAACTAAAGCTAAATTTTCCAGGTTCTCGGTTTATTCCCACTTTCGTATGTATTATTATTGCACATACGCAAAAAAATATTTACTTGCGAAACTAGATTGGATGTGCAATCCAAAGAGTTGAGGCTCTAAAGGCTTCCAACTTCCAACTTTAATGCCATATATCTGTCTTAAATCACGGCACAACATCACCAAGGAAGCTATGGCAGATTGAAAAAGGTATTTAGGCCACTGCAGGCATGTTTTCTCAAATAGAAAAATAAACTGACCACGTATAAGTGCCTGTGCTAGGTGATTTGCTATATGATGAAAACCACTATATGTCAGGGACCCGAAAATGTGGCAATATTAGGAGCTGGCTCGCCAGGTTCTTAAGCTGGGGCAATGTACCGCGCCGTAAGCGTAACCTTAGTTCCATAGGCGACCGCTACAGGCGCAGCTCGCGCGAAAGGTAAGCCTTCTTCCTCTTCTTCTTCGAGTGCCTTGATGATAATATTAACGCAGGCATAAGCGTGCGCAGGGTTGCCCTTCAGGGGGGGCGAAGGTTCGTCGCAGCGCCCCCCCTCCCTATTATGTCAATGTATGCGGCTGCCTTTGCGCCCCCCCTATCGCCCCCCCCCCCTACAATGTATAGGGCTGACTTTGCGCCCCCCCTTCTCGCCCCCTTTGCCCCCCCCTGCGCACGCCTATGAACGCAGGCAAAGCCAACTCTAGCATGCGCGCGCTCGCGCGAAAGAGAAGTCTTCTTCCTCTTGCTCTTCGAGCGCCTTGATGATGACATTAACGCAGGCAAAACGACATTTCCTCGATTTCCTCGACCACACGTTCGGCCATAGCTGCAAGGTCTGCGACCGCTTGTGGTTCGACAACACCCTGACCACAATCGCTACTATAAAAACGTGTGACGTCTTTAAATGACAGTAGAGGAATTGTACGGAGCATTCACGGTTTACCCGATTATCTCCGAGCCAGCTCCTCAATCATCATTCCCTTCGTGGATATGGCGCGATTTTTATTTGGTTGCCACCTCTGCGATCAACACAAGCTAACCAAACTAACTAACAGAGCACAAAGTAACCGCGGTGATACCTAGCAACTAGTCATACGCGATAGCGCTTAAGTATAATTGTTTTGCATTACTCACTGTACGGTAGTGGCTTATGTCTTTAGGTAGCAGAGCAAACGGGCAACCCTAATGATCAGGCTTGCTTCAAGGGCCGGCCTGAGAAGAACGTCGAAGTCGGAACAGGATATGAAAGCTTTGATAAAATACGGATACATCATAAATGTTCCAAGTGATGCAGTTTCCAGAAAGCGGCGCTCTGTAAAAAAAAAAAAAAACTAGTTTTTAAAGATGAGTCGTATTAGCGCGACATATAACCTTCCTCATTCGACGCACTACACCCTGTACATAGCCTAACCTCGAGGCCTTTAGTTTAAAGAAACTACTTGGTTAGGAAGGCCCGAAAGGCTTTGTCGAAGGAACGCATTTTTCAAGTCGCTGCTACCTGCTTGCAGCTCCGCAGAATCTAGCACAGAGCGAATCTCTCGTCTGGATCTCCCGGAAACTCCCTTACTCTCCGCCGCTATAACACCGGTGCACAGGCGAATCTGCGAACGGCTTACACTTATCAGCAAGGGCGTTGCTTTAAAAACGCATCGCATCCCGCCTAGAGAGGTGCGCCAGTTAGCGACGGAGTGCTCTTCCAATAGTTCTACAAGAGTGGTGTCCTCGAAAAAAGGAAGCGCGACTTTCTTCGAAATCATAACGGACCATCTCGAACAGCCGAGGACAATGAGGCCTGTAAGCCTGCTGGCATCCGCAGTCCTCCGTTGTTTTTTCTCCTTTTCTTTCGTCGCTTGCAAGGGTGGCTTCCGAGCACCGCAATCCTTCATGCCTTAGGCTTGGATACGCAGGAGCCAGACTTGGTGCTATAAACAAGGACCTGCTTAGTATGCCCGGACTGTACACGTGAAGCCCAGACAGGAAAGTGTTTCGACGAGCGAAGGCGATAGGCATAGAATGGAGGCTATAGCGTGTGATCCGCACCCTACTACCATTCTGAAAAACAAACTAAAACGTTGCTCTGTTAGTACCCATGAGCTCTGAAATTGATGGCATTGTAGATGGGAATCTGCTGCACTGGTATCGTTCACTGCGAAGTTTTCAAGAAAGGAATTCGAGAAGACCAAGCTTCCTTCTGAACCAGAGATGGCTATCTCTCCAAGGCATAGTTTCACTGGCCTCGTTGCATAATTGGCTTTGAAGATCCCGTTATGGCTACGTATTGAGATTCTGGGAAAAACGGTTGGCGGAACGAATGTAACTGGCATAGCAGGCTGCGACTGGGATGCGCGTTTGGGTGGCGCATTTATAGATCGGCACCTTTTGGTATTGGACGAGTAGAGAAAGTTACACGGCGAGGCTGACCCCTAGCCAAGAATGAGCAGGCGCCTCGTTCACGTATTATACGTTTAAAGATACTGCGGCTTCCATCCATTTTTCTTCTATAGGCTACGCCGCTATTCGCTCAGTGATGTGTATGACTATATAGGATTCCTAGACTGCTACTCTGTACTGCCGGAATCGACCGTTTGTGTACTATCACCATTTGCCGATACGAAGAATATATAGTCGCCACTACGCTTTTTTGCTGTTGAAATAAACGCTTTCTCAACTGCTGGCGGAAAGCTGGAAGTGCATTCACACTCAAGGTTATCAAATACTTGTGCAAAACCACATACTTTGATTTGAGTAATCTGATATCAACTGTTGCTGATACGTAGTCTCTACAACTAGTCGTCAACAATGAAGAATCAAAGCGGATATCTGCAGAAGGCTTGCGGCTATAATTATTCATCTTTCACATTATTCGCGTATGTTTGGTACTTAGCCGCTCAGTACAATGACCATATAGTTAAACCATTGTGCGCAGCATGAAATCACTTAAAGGAGAATGTCATCAACCGCACAATGTGGCATGGCAATGCCAATTTAAAAAGCGCAACACCACATTTATTTTCTGTCATGAGTTTCGCTCTGCGATGTAGCATCACGAAGGAAATTGTCGGCCAACGTGACCACGTTGCAACGTCACAAAAAAAGAAAACCGGCAACGCAACAAAACGTTCATAAACACCACATCACTATCCGCACTACAGAACTATTTTTTCCACGCTGCTACGCTAGCTTACAGCGGCTGCGATTGTACCCTGACACGATGGATTCATATTTATTTAGGAATCTTTGCTTACTACGACGCCGATTGGTCCAGTAGCATTGCTGAAGATACAAAAATGTTTGAAAACAGAACAGGCGCTAGAAAACTGGCCGGATAAGGTGCCATTTATTTTCCCACAAAGTCTACGTACACATGCCTTGGCGCATCCTCAGGTACTCGGACTACCTAAAACTCTTAGTTGTGCCTCGATGTTTCTCTGCTAAGGTTCGCTCTTGCCTCGTGTTGTTTTCAATATTTACGCGAAAGTGGCCTGAGTGTACATTAACGTTCAATCAGTGCCAATGATTAGAGATAACGAAGGAATTCAAGGTCGTTCATCCGGCCAAGGAGTAATAAAACTTTTCTGGGGAGTGAAAGCGATCCTAGTTTATGTGTCTTCACTGAAAGTCTTCACGAAGCAGCCTTGACCTGGAATAGGAGCCTGATCCACAACGCGAGCGAGCATACCTATGGACGTCCACTTCCAAAAACAAGTAATAGAGGTTACACACTTAATCGCGAATCTTGGCTTGCGTAGGTATCCCCAAATACCACCGCGGACGTATTAAGGTAGACAAGATAGAAGCGGTCTGTCAAGGAGGTGACAGTACCAAACATTACTGCCAAGAGCTGAGTAGCGGTGGTGCAAGCGGCTGTACAGAAGTCAGATATGCCTAAATTAAGATATCTATCCCCTCCATCTCGATGCACCTGTGTACAACAGAATACATACAAGACACATGTAATGTCTATTTAGCTATGGACAGATTTAGCTTTGCACATATATATAAGGAAGTGCTATTTTCCTTTTCAAATCTTCAGACAAAAATAAAGAAAGGCATTGCGAACGTCTTGCAAACTAAGGGGAAACTTTTTCTCTTTAGGAGGATGAACGCTGTTTGCTAAAAGTGTATGTGAAGTAGGAAGGAAGCGATGGTAAGAGAAGCCGACGACAAAGAAGAGCGCGTGCAATCGAATAAAAGTTCACCACATTCTATCCGGTGGCAACGTGTGGCACGTTATCCGTAGGTCGACCTACAAATTTTGTAACTTACAGTCAAACCCGGTATCACGTGCAGAGGAAATTCAGTAGGAGTCGTAGCTCCTCCCTGTGAAATATACAACATGATTGCAAAAAGAAAATGTACTCGCCCTTGAGTACAGGACCATCTTGCGTCTTCGTCCATTTAATGATACTTCACTTGCTGCGCTGAATTGAGAACGATACAGTAAGTAACGTTCAATATCACTTGCCGCGCTACTCTGCCAAGCATTTTATGCGCCGATGAACATGCCCATGAACATTTACACAGTTGATTGTGAAGCTTGTGATATTTCAAAGTTACAAGTGGAATGGGACCAAACATATTTTATTTCTGGGCGCAGGGTTAAAAGATGACTACGATGCTTAATTTTGCGGGATAAGTAAGGCAACGAAGGAAAAAAAAAACTGAGTAGAGGAGGACACCGGTTCCTTCTTGGTTATTTGTTTGTTAGTTTGTTCCATTTGATGTACTAAAGTGCGTAATTTCCGAACAGTAAATCTAATTGCGTGCGCGAGCTTGTGATTAGAAAATGAGAGTTAGACACTATAAAGCGCTTCCTTGAAGTACCCATTCGCGAAGGATTTCGTGTCTGTATTCGTCGCAAGTGTGGTTGCTCATACAGCACGGCGTAAATGTCAAACACACTTGCCTAGAACGCTGGACAGTGCGTTTTGGACACGTGAAGGTCACCTGTGACATCTGGTTTAACACAGGCCGATTTAAACGCGCGCGGGAACCATTTATACTTGATATGAGGGTTTCGTGTAACCAAGTGTTATTACCGATTCCGATACAGTTGAGAGCGCTCTGCTCCCGGGTTCTGAACTACCACGAGTTGAGCTTGTACATGCGTTTCCCTGAACGAAGTTTTCCTGTCTTCGAGCAGTGCAGAGCTAGAGTTACATATTTGTTTCGAGCTGAGTTTCTTGTTAGAACAATTTGGTTACATGGTGATGATTATTCTAATTACGCCGTACAAAAAATATCGCCGTCTTCAAAAACACGCTAGCGCACCCTTATAACCTGCTAACCATTTGCCTTGGCTCTTGCAGGCGGCTGGTCGTTCGGGACTCAGCGGTTCAAGGAGATGGCGTCCAACAGCTACAATCGGCGGCTGTTCATCTTCAGCGCACTGAACTTCCTGCGCAGGCGCAGGTTCGATGGCCTCGACCTCGACTGGGAGTTCCCGCGTGGCAATGAGGACAAGAAGAACTTCGTCGAACTAGTCAAGGTTGGTGCTGCAACTGTGCTCTATTCTTGCACCTATTAGATTCTAGGCATAGCGATTGAGGATTCTAGGATTGAGGCTATTAAATTCTAGGCAGAAAACACAAAGCGGTAATAACGTTTTCTTTAATGAAATTCGAGGTACTGGTTTGTCAACCACGTCATTTTTGCTTTATAATGCCGGCTGTGGGTCGTTCTTTGTCGCACGCATAGTTCTTGCGTCGCGAGCAGAAGCAACTCTCTCCGTTGCAGTACTGCAGACTTACCAGTGAAGTATCTGTGACATCTCGTTGTATCTCGCTAGCTCTCTCTGAAGTGGAACACACGCTCTAGGGGCAAATCGATACACTGAATAGAATCTTACGGCTCAGGGTTCGGGTACTTCCCGCCAGATCATTTCGAAAATGCCTCAACGTTAGACGTAAGCATCGCTTTTTTGCTCATATGCCTGACTTCATAGGCATGCGCACATAAGTTTCTATGCGATAATTGAATTTATTTGATAACACCTACGTGTTACTGTTTTCATTCCTCTTGGTTTTCGAGAATTCGAATGATGGTTGTATCATGATTGCAACTGCTGTGTCCCTTGTCGTGAGTGAAGGTCAGTGAAGCTTCGTTAACGATTTCTTGCACACTGTCGACGGGTTTACAGACAAACGTTTCCAAGAAAAGAACCACAGAATGTAAAAAAAAGCTGCACTATAGGCTAAGAAAGAAAAGCTTATGTAAGACCAGAGAAGCCGGCAATACTACTGGAGACCTCGTGTACATCAGCTGAAAGATAGCTTTTAACCACAGCGTTGGGTGAGAAACTGTTCGCTACTTCAAGCTTAAGCGGACGATTTTCTTTGTCCCGCAGGAACTGCGTGAAGCGTTCGAAGCCGAGTCCAAGGAGAAGAAGCTGCCGCGACTGCTGCTCACCGCCGCCGTGTCTGCGGGCGCCGAGACAATCCGTGGAGGCTACGACGTGCCCGCAGTGGCCGCCTACGTGGACTTCCTCAACGTCATGTCCTACGACTTCCACGGCAAGTGGGAGAGCATGACGGGACACAACAGCCCGCTGTACGCGGCCGCCAATGAGACCACCTGGAGGAAGCAGCTGTGCATGGTAAGTGAGCACGCTGGTACTGATCATTACCACCGTCAATACTATATTTCTCGTCATTAAAGCAGTCCCCGATGATCTTGAAGAAAGAAGTAGTTAACAGCAGGGCAATAATGAGAAGAGACAGTACCGAAAGATAGTTGGGGCTAATTGGTAGGGGTTCATCACGAAAGACCTGCAGGCACAGATAAAAGAAAAGAGAAGCGGCGTTTCGGTTGTCGTGCTCTCTTCTTTTGTTTCTGTGTTTGAACACAACACTTTTTTTCATAAGGATACAAACACGGTACTGTTACATACCATATACCACTTTCCCATACAGGCTTCGATATACTGATATAACAAATCGAAGTGTCAGTGATAAGAATCTTGAGTTGCGTAATCAATAAATGATTCTTTTGGTGCTCACATATTTGGACACCTCGAAAAATGTAACTGCGAGCGTATGCTTGTTGACCCGAAGGTCGCGGGCTCGATCACGGCTGTGGCGGTCGCATTTCGATGGAGGCAAAATGTTAGAGGCTCGTGTAATGTGCGATGTCAGTGCATGTTAAAGAACACCGGATGCCCTCCACTGCGTCGTCCCTCATAATCATATCGGTGTTTTGGGGTGTTAAACTCCAGGTAATATTATTGAGAATTCGCTGCGGAATTACACATCATGGGGACATGTGCTTTTATTGTTGTTCTTCACCCTTGTATATTGATTACTCTTTAGGCCGCGATGGACTCCTTATATTAGAAAAATTGTGAAAAAGAAAAATATCTAATCACTCAGCTATGAGCCTTGGGACCTGTTTATTCTAATGTGAAACAACAGTGTGAACAGTGTGAATCTAATGTGAACAACGCATAAACGTTGACTTCTTGGATGGTGATACACGTGCGATAAGTAGTCAAAACTTCGACAAAAGTTCATGCGACCGGTTGAGATGACCATGAAGAATAAGGGCCACTGACCAAGAATGAAGAAAGCGGAGACCTTTGGAAACTCGCACGGGTTCCTTCATCAGACTGATTTTAAGAACCGCAGGTTCTAAGCATTATTCCGGAGAAATTTACGTGACAGTTTCCGCCAAAAGCACAGCGCACATAATTTCACATGGGCATGTTATGTCCCAGAGCATTTTGGGAGACCCTGTACCGCTAATAAAATGCAAGTTTGCGTAGTTATGCAAGTTGTGCATGTTGGTGGGAATATCTTGAATGTAATAATCTTTTTTTATAATATCGCAAGTAAGAATATGTTAGCGCGCATACATTTTATTTTTTTGTCTAATTACCCACTGCTTTGCCTTACTTTCGCAGGACTTCGGCGTGAAGACGTGGGAGCGTCTCGGTGCGCCCAAGGAGAAGATCGTAGTCGGCACTGGCACCTACGGTCGCACCTTCACGCTGGCCAACCCCAAGAAGAACGGCATGAACGCCCCGTCCTCGGGCGGAGGGGACGCTGGAGAGTTCACCAAGGAGGCGGGCTTCCTTGCTTATTACGAGGTAGGCGCCGAGTTATGTTCTCATTAACAGTGCTACTTCAGTTTCAGAATAGTTCCAGTTGGTTTCACATAAAATATTGCAAACGCGAATACACAAATAAATATCAAGGCACTGTTGCAAAGGGGCTGTACTGTGAAGTTCGTTCTACTAGGATTTCAGTAGATATGTGAATATAAAGCAGTTATATGGAAACACAGCAAGCGCTGTCTATTGCGAGTTATGATCTGTGACAAAAAATGATCATAATCGCGAAAGAAGTATTCTTGAAGCGGTGTTCGACAACGTGCGAAAGTTGGAACTTTATATGTGAAAGTGAGATACTACCTGAACGCTAGGCGGTAACGGGTTTTAAAACTGCCCGTACGAAAATTTGGTTGCAAATTTAAGACAACCACACTAATTCAGAAACTGCTCTATTAAGGTTCCTGCACACGCTCTGCTATCTCGGATAACTGAATTGTGGATTACATGACTGTTGAAAATAGAATACTGGGGCATAGTCTTGAGGGGGGGACAGGGTCGAAAGGAGGAGGAGAACGAAGTGGGATTAGGAGCTAGCCCTTGCACAGTAAAGACGTGTTCCAGATCAACGACCACGGGTCCTCGTTATTTACATATTGGTGCCGAAACCCGGGAATGGTCATTCGTGGACTACAATGACTTCGGCCGAGCGTCTTCGGAAGGTGCATGGGACTCTCAGGGTCAGCGTCTCTCGTATTATTACGCTCCTGAGAGAACTGCTGCAGAATCCCGATGCCGAAGCGCGCCGTGTCATGAAGCACGTCAACTTTTTGAAGAGCAAAGAAGCTGAGCTCCGCCAGTTAGACAGGAAGATCCTCGACGTTATTGATGACGAGGAACTTGACAAGGAACTCGACGAGTCTGCAGAATATCATGAGAAGGTCTTGTATGCCATCGCTGATGGGCAGTATTTCCTATCTGAACGCGAACAGTCTGTTCTCCTGCGTGACACGTGCTATTCCCCTTTTGCTTACGCTAGACGTGACAGCGGAAACTACAACCGAGCTGGTTCGTGTAAAATCGCCGACGACTGTGACAGCATCTCCGAAGGCAAAGAGACATGACAAGTTTCGAAGGCTCAGATTCCAACCACAAAAGCGGATTGTCTGCGAGTCCACAAAGGGATGAAAAAGCGAATACCACCGAAGCGACGATGATGTGCGTGGAAGATCCTCCTGAGCAAACGTTGCACGCTGTTACTTGGACAAGAGAGGAACAGCCATTGGAGAACCGTGGTAGTATTCAGAAGAGGGATAAAGAACCGAAAGAGGTTCAAGCGATAGGCATTCTCGAAAGTACAGGCGGCAGTCGTGAAAATGGTGGAAGCTGTGGAATGAATAATGAGGTTGAAGTTGACGAACAGTTTGTCTCCAGTGAGCAACTGATGAAGCGTGGAAAGGAAGAAGTTGCCGACAGCTTGCCCACCTGCAACAATGACTCCTTCGACGGAGCTAGCAGTCGTGCCGTGTTTTTCTTGGAATCTTCGTCGTTGGATGCACAGCCTGGATGTCAGGATTATGTTCCGTTCGGCTTCGTGGAACTGGACGAGGTTATGACTGAGCAAAGGGAGGAGCGCGTACACAAGGAGGAGAAAGCGCTGCTTCTCCCTCGGGAAGAGAGGTGGAGGGTCCCGAAAACGAAGCCGAAGAAATACCACCACCACGCGAACCTACTGTGCGAGCATCTCAACGAACATATCCCTACTGAGAAGCGGGAGAGTCAGGCCCCGGGACTCGTCACTGACGTGGTGAACCGATCAGGAGAACAAGCGCCGATATCGGCAACCTTCCTGAAATTAGGGACTTCGCAGGGTTCGGGCCGCAGCAAGAAACGTCGCTGCAGGTATCTATGTACATGGAGAAGACTCCCAAACGCTGCAGTAAACTGTCTGCAGGAGAACCTGAGTGCGGAGTGCACCACCAAGGCCACACCGACATGGAAACGACGGAGATGGAAGCGCGCACCTCATTTACACGTCGGATGAGCAGGCTTCATCACCGATTGGCGTCTCAGACGCGGTGACAGTGCAAGAACAGCTGTCCGAGTGACATGACTGCATCACGGACGCGATAGTCACAGCCTGTTCCGTTTGTTTGGCTACTGGCCACGTGGTGAACCGGCCGGTGCAAAACCTGTGTGTAATGGAAGCCACAAAATGACTGATGCGACGTTTTTTGTCCTCTCCCCCTCGGAGGATGTTGAAAATAGAATAGTGGGGCATAGTCTTGAGGGGGGGACAGGGTCGAAAGGAGGAGGAGAACGAAGTGGGATTAGGAGCTAGCCCTTGCACAGTACAGACGTGTTCCAGATCAACGACCACGGGTCCTCGTTATTTACAATGACTGCCGTGAAAAGGACTACGCCGGTCAAAGAGCCATGGTTTATTGGCTGTAAAGACGACCATTCGCACTCGCCCTAGACTCCTGCGTGCGCGACGGAACTGCTTATGCGGTCATGGTGTTCTATTCGTGCGTTTTATATTGCGCATTAGAAGTGATTAGAACTCGCCGAATAAGCAACTTCAATGGAGCAAGTGTAGGAACAAGTCGTCAACTCGACTGTATTTAAGGAATGTTGATGACTTGGGCACTTGTGCATGAAATCAGGGATCTGTCTGGTCCCTAATCTAAAAGTCTGTAGTGCAAGTTTGGGGAGAAGACTAGTCCCCAACTTTCACTGTCAAATTATAGATAACGAGGAGGCCTCGGAGAAGTGCTGACATGGGAGCTAATTAAAGTATCGACAGTCCTGTTGCAGAGAAGTACGATTTGCGAACGTTGACCCTTGCGCCATTTTGTGTACTAGGACATTTCATGACTTCCAGCATATACGCGTATCTTTCCCTGTACATCAGTCGTGTATGGAAGGCGTTACAATATTATTCTTTAATGATAGACGCTTGAAAACGTAGGAAGGTTAGAATCTGCGCATGTAGTTCTACAAATGTGAAAACGGCTATTTATTTTTCGGCAATTATTCAGCACCTCCTGCTATCGACTCGCTTATTTTGCACCATGTGATTCCTATTTGCTCTGCTAAAATAGCATTCTTTCGCTTTAGCTATGTTGTGTTGTAGCTATTTCGTGGTGACATATCTGGTGGTGATTGAAGCTGTTTCTTTTTCTAGATCTGTGATATGCTCAAGAAGGGCGCCGATTACGTCTGGGACGACGAACAGCTCGTGCCTTACGCCTACCTCGGAAACCAGTGGGTTGGCTTCGACGACGAGAGAAGCATCAGGGCAAAGGTGAGAAATTAGAGTTGATACGTTCGAAATGTGTTACATTTATGGTGAAAGATTTGTGCTCGCATGAAGGAGTTTCAACTCGCAAATAGAGGCTAGTTTCGGGCCGAATGAACTATGCACATTGAGTCAAGGAAGCAGCGAATACAACAAATATCCCGAAGCGAGGCATTCAGTAGACAGTAGAGCAAATCTTTACTTCGCACGCCATTTTTATATAGCATGGTCAGCTATTTCCCACACAAAGCTACTGATGGGAAGCTATCGCAATTTGAACCCGCGCGTGATATGGTGGCTGCCTCGATGATTTTCGTCATAAGAGTTTACCTACATTGAGATAAATTGTTGGATCTATAAAAAAAGGCCTACACCTACAGTCGCGACAATGCACTCAAAGAATGTGTTCGGATAGTACTATTCACATTGTAGGGGTGTACCCGAATGTTAATGGGTGGGCCACTTTGTCTTCTCAGAGTGCACACTTGGGCGTTTCGAGCCAATAAGCCTAAATGAATACCCTATGCACATTGAGTACGTATCGTTGAGGAAAAAAGCGACAGCGCAAGTGTCTTTCTTTTTTGGGTTGTTTGGCATTGGTCTGTCACCTTCTGCTATGTCGAAGGCATTTGTTCCATTGAACAAGGGCAGTCAAAGAGTCTTCGTGAATTCATGTTTACGCACCATCACAGAGTATAACACGACAACACTACTACATATTCAGTCACGGTAATATTGTAAAGAAAGGCTTCTGCTCCACACTTCTACAATGGTCGAAACAGAAAAACTAATATTTTTTCTAAGATTGAAAACTTATCTGTTTAAAGTCTTACTCTTCATTTAGTGAAACCCATAATAACCGATTACTGTATATGAAATCTCTTCATACGAATTCTTCATATTGCATTAAAATGAAATGCAGCAGAGCTGCAAGCACCTCGTGAAATTTACTCTAGGAGTCCCTTTGAAAATCGTACTGATTGGGAGTGAATTAGGAGAGAATTTTATGGAACACCAAGCCAGAGTGGACCAAGTTTAAATTTTTCTGTGAGCATTTAAACAGGCAATGCAGGAGCAGGAAGCCAATGTTTCGATGTGTTCCGATGATGGCCCGGTAATTGTTTTAACAATGGCTTCCTAGTTGTAGGCAGTCCTTTAGAGGGCATTGGTGAACGCTAAGCCGAGTGGTTACTAAACATTTTTGCTGTACTTCCTAGGGCAAACGCAAATTTAGCGGTGTGCGCTCGCCTAACCTCCACTTTCTTGTAAAAAAATTATATACGTATTGACCTACATCACCAAAAATGCTGACTACCGTAGTCTGTGCAAAATTAACATAATCAACGCCTGATAATCTGATGATTCCGTGAAGCCCTTCTTTTCCGTACGTCTGGGTGCCGCATGGCAAACAAGCGACACAGGACGCAATGATCCAATTAACCATTCCGTACTACTATTGATTTATTTTTTTGTTCCCTGCATTCCTTCATTTATAACGCCGCCCCATAGATGAACTGGATCAAGGCGAACAATTACGCTGGCGCCATGGTGTGGACCGTCGACATGGATGACTTCCGAGGTCGCTGTACATCCAAGACCTGGCCCCTCATCGGCGCCATGGCCGAGGAGCTGCTGGGCAGGCCTAGCCGAGGACCCAAGAACGTGCTTCCCATCGTGAAGAAGCCACGGACGATTGCTGCCAAGTCGACGCAGACAACCCAGGCTCCGGGAGCCATCAAGAGAATCGACAATCTCAAGGCACCGCAGTCTGCTCAACCTGTCAAGGACGAGGCTCCAGAGCCCGGTAGGTTGGAAGATTAGTCACATGACCACTCACTCACTCACTCACTCACTCACTCACTCACTCACTCACTCACTCACTCACTCACTCACTCACTCACTCACTCACTCACTCACTCACTCACTCACTCACTCACTCACTCACTCACTCACTCACTCACTCACTCACTCACTCACTCACTCACTCACTCACTCCAAAGTATATAGGAACCTGAACCCCGAAACAGTCATGTATGGAGGGTATGCAAACCTCGACCTTGCCGCCACAATCGAATCGCATTTGGTGTCGAACATTCCACGTCCAAACATATATGTATAGAATAATCTACAACGAGGATAAGTACTGAACAGGTATGATAAGAGTCCGGTTAATGTCGATAAAGAATCGGAGTGGGCCACAAGAAGGAGAGGAGGAGGAAAGGAAGGAGATGCAGGGAAGTCAACAAGACGCGTGTCCGGTTTACTACCCTACACTAGGCGAAAGGGATGAAGGGATCAGAGGAAAGAAACTGTATTGAAGAGGACGACGGACCTGCGTGTGATCGGATAAAGTCCGCCAATGCGGATAAGGTAGAATAACACCTGAAACAAGCGTTAGGATAACGACCGTTAAGGTTTGGATGCGCCCAATGCGGTTCAATAAGGGAGAGATTCAGTTAAATCATGCCATCACGTTCACGACAGTCGGACTTTAACATGGTTCATTTCAAAAGATTAATCAGTGCAGGGCCCAAACACGCCATCGATAAGTGCGACATCCAACCGCACGCCACGCAATCCCCCGGTGGTGTGAACACTCGCAGTCGCGCCACATATTGCACCGCACACATCGCGCAAGGCACGTCGTCGCCCACATGGCCGTGCGTTGGTGACATTCGATACCTTTGGACAGCGCAAGAATGCTTAAGCATAGTGAGACAACTTTTTCGGAGGTTCTGTAATTTACTGCTTTTTACAGCTGTCACCCGAATGCTCGAACTTAAGCATAATAAAATATGGTGTTATGTCACACGAACTTCGCTATTGAAATATTTGCGATTTTGTTACACTTCTGGTACATTTATATATTCCAAGATTATCACGTTTTTTGTACCGTGTGTCCGTTTTCTATCAAAATTTAATTGTACTGAGCAACCAGGCTGAAAGGAAACAAAGTCTTCAGATGCGTTTGTGCCTCAGCTACATCGCTCGACAAAAAAAAAAATGTGGAGCCCACTCTTGTGCTTAGGGCTCACTTGGACTCAGACTCACCAAAATTTTCCTAAACCGGACTCACTCAGACTCAGACACATGGCTGCATCTGAGTCTGAGTGAGTCGTATGAGCGGACTCATGAGTAAGTTTGCCGACTCATGCTCAGCGCAAAACTTTCAGCGTACTCTAATGGGCAGAAATATATGGAAAAACAATTACCCAGAAACGATTAGCATAATAACCCGAAGTAGGAGGTGGTTATCCTGATTTATGTGATCTTCAGCATTTTAAGGTGGCTTGAGTATTACAGACAATGGAAAACTAACCTTTGACTGATGGGTGGTATAAGTTGAATGAACAGGAAACAAGTGCCTCAGAGAGGCTGGCCGACGTTTCGTCAAAGGCGATAGGCAACCTATCTTAGTCAAAGGCTATAGGTCCTCCCATCGAAACGTCGGCCAGCCTGTCTGACGTACTTTATCCTGTTCGTTCAACATATCCCACTCTGCGTTTTCACCTCTCGGTTCCCATCTTGACTTTGGTGTACTTTGAATGATGAACAATTCTTAACACGTAGACACCAACGCCCGTGTGGTCTGCTACTTCACCAACTGGTCGGCCAAGCGGAAGGGCAAGGGCCACTACGAGCCAGAAGACATCGACCCGACGCTCTGCACGCACGTCATCTACGCGTTCGCCAACATCAAGGAATTCAAGATTGTGTCGACCGAGCCCGTGGATGAAGGCACTGGCGGCGCCCAGAAAGGCTTCTGGGAGAGGATTGTGGCCCTCAAGTCCAAGAACCCGCAGCTCAAGGTCATGCTGGCCGTCGGTGGCTGGATGCTGGGATCTGCGCCCTTCAGGGAAGTCACCGAAAACTCCTACAGGTAAGGCGCTCTGTGACGTGTGAGTGAGGCAGTGCTGTGGCGACTGAAGCGGCAGCATCGCCCAGAGGTGTTGTCCTTAAAGAGCCCCTTACCAGGATTGGACATCAGAAATCAAAGAGTAAATAAGTCGGTGGGGATCGCGCCTGCAAAGTGTGCCACACCTGCGCGGCTCGACAGCGGTCGTAATTTAAAGTACAATACTGCGTGACCTCCGTTTCGACGAAAGCGATCTTGGAGTAAAAGATACAGCCCCGCGCGCCTACGTAGCAGCTCTTACTAGAACACCACTGATCACGGCCCGAGTATTACGTAATCGCGTCAAAGAGCTCGTTTTGCAGAAATTCTGGTGTCGGTGTCAGGGGGGTTGGTGGCGGCGGCGTCGGCGTCTTTAGTTGAGAGCAAGAAATCTGCGTTGCCTGTGAGCGAAAATTCGAGGTAGACGCAAATGAAAAAAAAAAAAATCTTCGCTTCGAGTGCGACCGGGGTATCGAACCTGTGACACCGTGCTCCGTGACGCGAGGCGTTTAGCCGCTCGGACACCATGCGATAGTTTCTAGCATAATAAAGGTGAGCTATTTATATAGGCCATTTTGCGTTGGTAGTACGCACATCTCGGAGGTTCTTTAACGGCTTGACACAACACCGGTGGCATGGCGCAAAGGGCCCACGGCTGTACTTTTATATAGCATCGCCCCGCCTTGTGGCCGTGTTTCTTCGTGCCGCATGCATGGATATTGGACCCGGAGGGCGTCCGCACTTAAGCTCTCCTTGCAGCGCGGTTTAAGGCTCCACCGAGAGGCGATGCGAGGCTAGCGATTGGGAAGGTGATACGAACACGGGCCGATTGCGCTATCACGTTCTACTCTCGAAAGCGAAGCTCAAGCGTCGTCCAAGTTCTTTATGATGTTTTCATACTGCGGAACTCACAATGCAGCCACCGGAAATGCGCCGAGAAAGTAAACAGAACAGAAAGAGGGTGGGGCTCGCCGCGGGAGCATGACGCGTTTCTTTGCCTCTGGCAGTTGGGGGACCGAAGGTGGGTGAGGGCATGCCACTTGCAGACGCTAGCCTAGGGAAAGAGAGAGATTGCTCTCTTTGGCAGTAAATCTCATCACCTGAAGATACTGAAACTGGACAGTTTAATTTATCCTGATTCCCCCAACGACGTACCGATTTGAAAGCTTTATATCGGTAAATTAAACTTACTGGCTCAGCGATGGGGCTTGAATAAACTTTAAGGAATAGCTGGAGTTGCAAGCACACCTTACTGCGAAGCGATACGGTGAAGCTTTAGCTTAAACGTACGACTACACTAGTCGGATGGGGATGACGGTCATTATCGGCATCTCCTTAGGAACAGGGCGGTTACAAATGCCGACCTAGCCTACTTTATCTACCGAAGGCTTGTTCACACGAAATACACTTACGCAGGAATTGTACGTAGGAGAAAGTTCCAACAAACCTTAAAACTGGTGATTTTCTTATTTGTAGTATGCTGGTCATAGAAAAATGCATTTCTGGACGAGAATCATTGCGAATTTAGCTGAAGATTTAATTGAATCTACTACAAGTTTAGCATTTTCGTCATATCATTCAGAATATTTTATAGCGAATCTTGCTAGTCGTGGGACCAAGGGGTATGCATGTAGTCAAGATTTAGGGTGGCAACAACTCCGACAGAACCGCTAAGTTGTTTCGGATCATGCAGACGCGCGCTATATCAGACACCTTTAATATGTCTGAGTTCGTTTTATTCAGTTTCACGCGCGTCTGTCATGATTGCACGTAACCTTAAGAAGAGGCGGCGTCCGCGTCAACGACCTCGACCCAATATGGCGCTCACCTGGAAGAAGGGTGTCACCACCCTGCTCCCGGGGCAGGCGGCACTAACTTCGACGCACCGTAATTCAGACAGATAGGTCGCACCATCTCGTGGCGTCGTGCGAAACGCCGGTTGGCGGCGTATACAAATTTAGCATTGTAAAAAGCGCGCAATTACACCGCGCTTTTTGTTGGACCTCAGGTTTTGCTTCTTCATTACATGACCCCGCTCACACTGGCAGCCACGTGAGCGTGTCCGCGCTCGTATACGTGCTGCGATTGGTGTAGCTGTCTTTAATAAGACGTCATACTCTTTTCCATTATGTCCCGTCAACCAATCGCGTTTTTCCGCTGTATAGTGACGTAGGAGATATCAATGGCAACGTGTTCAGTTGTTCTTTGGAACGCCTGTCGTCAGGGGCGTAGGTAGGAATTTTTTATCGGGGGGGGGGGGTACCTCCTTGATCTGAAGTGGGTGCCGGGCAGGTAGATGTGGTGGAGTCATTTTGTGCTCTGTATGTCATGGCGAAAATATTTCGGGGTGGGGGCACGGGCCCGGTTTGCCACCCCCTGGCTACACCACTGCCTGTGGTAGTTTCCAAAGTGGAACAGTGGCAGTACGAGGAACGTCGGCGCGCCCAGATGCGCGTTCGTGCACTTCGCCATCGAACCAATGACACCGACGACAATTGGGCAAGTGAAAACAAAGACGCGCTGCGCCTGGCCGCCGTCGGAGCGCTTTCCTAGCATCGCTGGTCTTCCCTCTTTACAAACAGTTGGAAGGGCTCTATTTTTTCCCTCTAAAAAACCTATTTATCCTATATAGGCTAAATAGCCTATTTAGCTTAATAATACTAGCCAGTATTAATCAACATCACAGAAAAGAAAAAGCCTTGGTAGGTGCAACGAAACTCCACAAAATTCGCCCAGCCGCCCCATTTTCTTCTTGCAGAGTCAAAGAGTGCTTACGACAGGCTGATCAGGTAGATCACTAACAGCTGGCCAACTTATTCACGCGGGTAAGCGCTACGCTATATATGCACCCACATGTTATTGTTGCTCCCGTAAGCTAAGTGATTCCTTTTGCAAGCGTATCATTATTTCCTTGCTTCGGCAGAGTACTCAGAGAAGTGTGTCCCCCGCCTGTAGAAAGTAGAATTACACTTTATCGTAAATTTACACTCACGTACAGATTTAACCAGGACTTATAGCGCCGGAAGCTGTTGCTGGGCCACTGCTGTGGCATTGGACGACGAAGATTGTAAACAACCGCGCACTCAACAAAATATTTGTGGGATTTCAAGGAAATAGAATTTTTTAACGCGATATTTTAGAATGGCCCACGAAAAGCAAAAAAAGAAAAGAACGCAGGGCAGTTTTCGCGCTCCGAGAAAAGGATATTTTGGGTACCAGCTTCTACGAAAAAAGGAACACCATAAGGAAACATCAACTGGGGAATACTCGCGTGTTCTAATGCCGGCAATAATAATTCAGCAGCAGCAACAACAACAAACTGCGAGAACACCTGTAAATCCGTGTCCATGTATTGTACGCTCCCGTAAGGTTAAAAACAAAGTCCTTCAAAGCCACCTGTACAATATCTGCTGAAAATCTCGCAATAAGCTCTGAAATCATAGACCCTACCAATGTCAAGCCTGTACTGAGAGCCGGAAGGGCTTTACCGATATGCCCGATGGTAAGGGCGAGAACTGGACACATGCTAATGCGTGCCAGGTCGGAGAATTTCCGTGAGCTCTTCTCAGCGAAGGTTAATTCGGAGGGTAGGCAGCCAGTGATGGCGAGGCAGCGCATGGTGCAGGATAATCGTGAGAACGTGGCGACGCGGAAGTCCTGTCGTCGTGGGCACGTTTACAAACAGAAGCGACCTTGAATGGTGCTAGCAAAGAACGCTCGGCGAATCGTTAGCGCGTCACGATGCTGTAATACTTTCTCACGACTCGATGCCAGGGCTGAACGCCCCTCTCTCTAAGAGCAAGTACAGAGGCCAGAGGTCGGTGTTAACTCGTAGTGACGACCACCGAGACGATATTGTGCCCGCGGATGAGCGCGAGTGAGCGAAGGTTACGCACTGCGTAAAGCGCGAAGGCCGTCATTGGCACCCGGTATCTTACGCGCGTGAAGTTCGCGTGCTACGGGGCACAAAAGTCACAAGTGCCCACAGCTTTGATGAAACTAAGAGGTTATTTGCTTAGTGGACTGACCTGCCGACACCCGAGGATAGCGTCGTTAAGGACCATGCATGCATGATATTTGCGAGGTCGTGATGCGTCAGGGAAACGAAGATTTGAGATTAAGGAATGAAAAGAATAACAAGCTTGAATTGGTCAGCAAATGGAATCAGACATACCGACATTGCCCAATTTAGCGGTTTCTTTCTCTGTTTAACTTTCACGTATTTTATAAAAGAACCGTTTAGGAACAGCGATAACTAGGCAGTTTTTCAAGACTCGTTAAGGGGAACTTCGATGTTACGCAAACAAGCGCTATTTAGGTCGAGTGTTGCTTACGTCGAGTGCTATTTAGGCCTGCATGTCCTTGTCACAACGTTGTATCTGCCACAAAAATGCTTGCAAAATGATGCAGGTTGCAAATATTACAACATGGTAGCTCATGTTTAAAACCCGTTGTTAATTACTGCTCAATAGTTAAAGGAAGCATTTCAGGATGAGAGCGTGAAGGAATTCCTTTATTAGGCGCCGCGGTGCCACTGTTGTTACGTTGCTCGCCTGCCGACCAGAGTTACGATCCGCGGGTTTGGTCCCGGCTCCTCGGAGGTGGAAATGCTTGGAGGCCCGTTTACCGTGCGATGTCTGTGCACGTTAAGAAAATACAGCCCTCCACTGCGGTGTGCCTCATAACTATATCACGGTTTTGGCGCCTAAAACCTCAGGAATTATAATTTGCTTGATTTTGTGTTCACGTCACCAGGGCTCCAAAACTTACGTTAAAATACCCGAGGCCAAATCATTAGCCTCATGTATATATTCTTTGTGTGTTCTCGCAATAAACATGAATTGCAAGTAAGCGACTGCCGAAGTGTACATAGCTGGGCCAGTTGGTATGGATCCATGGAAGTAAGCAGGGTCTGAAAATTCTGGAAAAATGGGTTTGAAAATTTTCTTTGTGCATCCACCGGTCGGCGGTGAGATGTATATATGTTTTACTTCTGATTAAAAAAGCTTAGTTGAAAGTATCACCGCTTGTTCTTGTCATTCCTCCCTGTGTGCTTCGTCTTACTTTTCGCGCTGCTTACTTCCATGAAGCAACTGTCGTTTCGTAACTTATTTTAGCGCACACTGACACACGGACACAGAAAAGAAGGGTACACCACCCGTCTTTGGTGTACCCTTCTTTTCTGTGTCCGTGTGTCAGTGTGCGCTAAAATAAGTTATGATGCACTCATACCAACTAGCTCGTCTTTCAGCATTACTTCAACTGTCGTTTGTCCGCCTTTGTCGACGTCATCCTTTCAGCGCTTCACCCCCTTAGGTAATAAAGCTACACCAACTAGCCCAAACTACCATCACACTAAGCAAGAACACCAGCGTACTTAAACCCTATGTGTTCAAAACTAATCTAGAGTCTCCCACTACGACGCCTCTTGTAATCGCATTATGGTCTTGGCTTATAAACGACTGAAATGATGAAACGACTGAAACGCACTGTGAGCAATCTTAACGTATTAAAAGCCTTACACGTTTCCGGGACCTAGCTTGTCTTTAAACAGCTGGAATAATTTTTGTTGTGTGGGGTTCGTTTATAAAAAACATTTCGGTCGATATTTCCATGTGCATAATAACGATGGTGACGTTAACGCGCATGCTGCTGGAGACCAGGAAGCGCTGCAAACGCATCGCTAAAAATAGGCAATCGTCACTTAGCATCTCGTACTTCAGTGAAAAAAATGACACGCACGAAACATATCAATGCCCTACCTTTTGAAATATTGTATAGGCAGATTCTATCCTCCTGCCACCGTAAGCGTCTTTTTCGCTCGGAAATGATTCTTCGTTGGCGGAAAGATGTATCCGAAGTGCGGTAACTTGACTTAGCGTGCTGTAAGGAGCATATGAAATCTCAAGTTGTTTCAGTCAGAATATAGATTTCGTGTGCATTCAACATGTGATAATTGGCAAGGAATTTGACTGTGGTTTTATGAGGTGTAATGATGTCTAAGCTAAACTGCTCCATATACCTGAGCACGCTTAGAATTTTCAGCAGTTGGAAAAGTGGCGTTGCTAAAAGACACTGGTACACATCATGAATATTGCACATCTTTATACCAGGTACGTGTGGGACAGTGTAGATAGAACTTCACTTGATATAAGCCAAAGGTGAATTTGTACCTTTTTCACATACGACTTTTAGAAATTAGGAGCCGAGTAAAAAATATTTCATATAAAGTACCAAGACCTTTTTCATCAGCAACGTGAAGATGCACTCCTCAATCAAACGCCTCTCTTTGGCAGGCAATCTTTGTTCGTATTCAACGCCATCGACTTCCTGCGAGAGAAGGGCTTTGACGGTCTGGACGTCGACTGGGAATTCCCCCGAGGCGCCGAGGACAAGAAGAGGCTGGCTGGCCTCATCAAGGTATTAGCCGGTTTCTCTTACGTTGGTAGACTAGGAGTGGTAGAAATAGTGGTGCTGAGGCCGTAGTTAAGATATTGTGCCAGGATGAACGAAGGGAAGGTGCGTATGCGAACAGCGTGCGGTTAAAACGCCACAAGTGCCAGCCGCATATTAGCACCAAGTGTTTTGACAGTTCGATTTGGTATTGATGAGGAACGAGAAACGTGGTGCATTTCATTGTTTTGATTAGGCTATCACAGACATCTAACGAAGTCAATGAAGGCAAGGAAAAGCGAGTATTCAGTGAAATACATTATATGGTAATTGCACGTACGTATTAGCAATCTGACATTTACCTCTGGATCTATAGGCAGGATGTCGCAGTTTTAGTGCTAACTTGATAAATATGTGCGCGGATAGTTTATTTCTCAGTCTTTTGTGTTAAACGAAGTTATATAGGAGTAACACAAAATGCGGAGGTCATGGTGCCTCCTCATACCCTTTCTTATACGACGTTAAGCTAGGCGTAATACTTCGGGCATGCAATGATGCACACCACAAAAACATAGGAACACATGTTTTTCAAAAGCATGCTTTCCAATATGTTCACCTGAACAGTGCACCAATAACCCCACGCCATCAGACGCGTTATACCACGTTTTCCTTCGTAGGAGCTGCGGGTAGCGTTCGATGGCGAGGCTCTGGCGTCCAAGAAACCACGACTAATCCTTTCCATGGCAGCGCCGGCCAGTTTCGAGGCAATCTCCGCTGGATACGACGTCGAAGAACTGAACAAGTGAGTGGATAAAGCTGTTTCAACAGCGAAGGTTGCTGTATACATGCGAAACAGCAGCGTACATATACAAAAAATTGGAACAGAAAGTTCGTTCCACACTTTTGCCATGCCGCTTACTGCGCTCCTTTCGCATTGTAGGCGGCTTGTGAGTGTCATTTCTATTTGCGTGTGTGTGCGTGTGCGATGGGGTGTATTTGTGGGTGTGGAGAGGGTTACAACTTGTAATTGAACTCTACCTATTGCTGCTCTTACAAGCATTCAATGTTTTCGTTTGTCTGAAATGAAAATCTGCACAGAGAAAAGATACAGCAAGCATGGAAGTAATATAGGCATCCAGAGCACCGAATCTTCATTCTACATTTCTTTGCAAACCTTTTGCGCGAAAGCTATCGACAGCCTCTCACCGGATACCTGAGCACTGCATCTAAATGATGGACTGAGAATAGATAGCAGATATCCGCTTTATGTCGAAATCAATGCCGAATAAAGCGCAAAAACACATTATAGAATAATATATTGAAAAGTTATCAACACGAAAGAAAATATTTAATAGGAAAATTGGCTAGAATAAAAAAAAAAACGTGGACGTGGCGATAGCCCACAGAATATCAGTTCACACGCGCCTCTCTTCACATAAGATCGCGTATGAACTGCACAGAGTATTGCCGCTTCCTCAATGTCATACTCAACAAATGAGCGTCGTAGCCTGGGATTCAGCTGCAGGAAATGTGCAATCTCTCAATAGAGAACCACTGACATGCATCTTTGATGCACAATTGCTTTTTGGCTGTGGTCACTGGGGGCCTAATTCAGGCAGTGCCAGTGGCAAAAACGTAACTCGACCGGCGCTTGTCGGGAAACCGCGACAAGAGATCGAAACAAGGCAAGTGCACCAGCACAGAAGGCTAAGATGGCGCCTTACAGCTTCGGTCGCATCAGTTTTCAGAGTTCTGAGTTTTTGTAAGGTATACTGCAGGTTGCGAAAAGTTGCTGATCGTGAATGACAGGATACCCATGTCACCAGCAGATATACCGCGAATATAAGCCATTCGAATCACTCGTTGCCATATCGACGTGGAATACATATGTTGTGCGGTGTCATCAAACGCAAGAAAGGTAGAAGTTCAGGGGAAGATGGAATCTTCAAGAGATGAGAATTCGTGAACATGGCGTGTCGCCGGCTCCAGCCGCACCTCGTGTTCACGAATTCTAATCTTAACCAAGCACACGTGTTGTAAAGAAGCAGGTGAACAAGATCAAGAATTGACCTTGTGTCTCGTTGCATTCTCTGCCACGTGTGTGCCCTATTGCTACCACACAGCGCGCGAACCATGGCTTCCTTGTTCAGGAAGAAACAAGCCTACACAGAACCCTTAACAAATGCAATTACTTTAGTTCGTGACTTGTTGCGCAGAAGGTAAATGAAGAAAGAAGACAACTGCCAGATGAAGCTAAACGAATGCAAGCACTTGTCTTCATTGACCTTCCTCTCTCTATTGTCACCTACATGCAAACTTTTTTCACAGGCCAAACATGATGCTCGTGGGCATCGGAACGTCGCTACGTCTCTTGTTGTATCGAATATCTCATAACAAACGAGCAGATTCGTTGTCAGCATTTTAAGTATTTTTTTAAGGTACCCAACGTGGGTGAATCGCAATGCTTTATGGAGGATAAATAACTACATGCGCCGTCTTTACAGGCACGTGGATATGATCAACATGATGACGTACGACTTCCACGGTGACTGGGAACGTCAGGTTGGACACCACAGCCCGCTGTTTCCCCTCTACACGGCCAGCAACTTCCAGAAGAAGCTGACTGTGGTAAGTACGCGGCTCGTCATTTCACAAGAGATCAAACAGACGCTGAAGTGTATACAACTACAACATAAGCTAACATAAGTGCGAGACAGACTGGGTAGGAACCCTGCCAACACTGCAGTCTACCAGTAAACAACTGCGCTGTGGACTTAGTGCACACGAGTAGCGGTGACACAACAGAGTGCGTGAGCCATAGAGGTTTTCTATAACTAGGGTTAGAGATCTCGGGTCGCGGTCGACATTTTCTTCCACTCATAGAAAATGTGACTATAAAACCAAGGCAATTGTGAGATCTGCTTGAGAGTCGATGTGTTTAATCGCAACAGCCGGCGTAATATTTTAAGTACAGACTGTATAAAACCTTGCCGGCGTCGAAGTTTCCGTTGCCTGAAAAAACTGAATGTCTGCGTTCGCTACAACCAGGTTTTAAATAAATGGCATACAACTGTCAATAAATGACGCATAGTATACTGCCGCGCGTTTTTTTTTTTGCGAGAAATGACACAACTTACAGATCCCTCCAATACAGATTTGCTCATTTTAGTACAGTGTGCTTCTTTTATAGACAGCTAAATTGGAACGGTACACACTTTTAAAGCAAATCTATCGTCGTCATAACCCTGCCCTAAATTCAATGACGGGCGGAGATTACTAGTATTGCCGGACTTAACGCATGAATAGGGCCAAGGTATGTACCTCACATGCACGATGTAATTGCGCCATTTTGAAAGGATCTAGCGTTCATTAAGTGTTAGCAATAGCTTTGAGAAATAGCTTCGAGCTTATACTAGTATTGTTAATTGCAAATAGATTGGTTTAGATGAAACCATTGGCTTTCTTCGGCCTCGATATTTTCTCCGCTTTTAGGTCAATAGCATGACATCACATCCTGCACTAAGGTGGCGTGAACTAGACCAATGTCTTGTTTGGTGCAGGACTACAGCGCTGGCGAGTGGGTGCGCAAAGGGGCAAGCAAAGAGAAGCTGCTCGTCGGTATCCCGACCTACGGTCGTACCTTCACGCTGGGAGACAACAATCTCACCGACATCGGAGCACCATCTATCGCTGGTGGAAAGCCTGGAAACTACACGGGCGAGACGGGTTTCCTGTCCTTCTTCGAGGTATGCGAAAAGCTTATTATAAAATTGAATTTGGACAGTCAACAGTGCTGTTTAACGTTGTGGTCGATTGCTTCTCCATTCATAATGGAGACAGCGTGACGCCTACACGTAGCATACACAAATGAAATGGAGAAACGTCATAAAAGACAGTGTATATGTAGGCATGGGGGGGGGGGGGTCGAATGACTATCGCCCGCTATGGGATGGGTGTACAAGGAGAAAATTTAACAATATCTAAGAAAAAGTGTTAATTTGCGCTAGTATTTGTCGATGTAAGGGAAAGTTGCAGCATTGTGTCACTAGTGGTGCTCAGTATTGTTGCTTTCAGGGATGGCAGCAGAACATTTAACTTTCCGTATCTTTGATATGCCGGACATGGTAGCAAGATCTCGCTCAACGAAAAACGTTTTCAGTCTGTCTCGGGATCCGGAGGTGAAATGTTTCATTTTTGATGGGCGGGCGGAAGGTTATGGAATATGGAAGTTTCCTCATAACCTTTTCGCTCCTTGGCTTATTTCGAAAAAAAAAAATAGACGATGCATTTCTCAATGCAACGTTCAGGCAGAAGCGACACAGTATTCAAGAAAAGGCCAGGTAAAAGGAGCCGACTTCACGTAGTGTTTTGTTCGTAAGCGCTTATTACCATTAGTTAGCCAGATTATTTGATGATATTGGTATGCCGAGCAGTAATATTGGCCGAAATTCGCACATTCAGAAATTTCAGCGTCAGTTCTTTTTGTGAACGTAAAATTGTGGAGTAAATGCAATTGATTCACTGGGCTGCGTCAGCTATTTCACACACGCATAAAAATATCTATATCACGGCCTTCTCGTATAACTTTATCTGGAGTTCGTTGCCTGAGATGCGTAAGCAAACTGACAGCCACTGGAACATTCATAGTGCTGTGTCACTTCATGATCTCAGGACTGTAGGCTTTTTTGTCATCGGCTGTCGTTGTCAAAGAGTGCTGGCGACAAATATTTAACAAACTACCCTCTATGTTCGTAGACCCTCTATACAAACCCTTTATGTGCCGCCTTTCAGCCGCTTAACATCGCGTACCGATAAGCTGATTTGTAGTTAATACGTTCAAACACATCTCGAATGGCAACAAGCTTAAAAGTATTGAATGTTGTGATTTGTGAATCCCTCTATTTGATCTTGAATGATCGCCATATCATTAACCTTGGTCTGGTGAATCCTGGCTGAGCAGTATAACCAATGTTATAAGACTTGAATTGAGGAACGCTGTGTGTGGGGCTCTGCTTTGCACATAAAAATGGTTTTGCTTACCTGTGGGTGTACAGGAGTTTACTAATGAAAATTTAGGCATTGGAAGACAGTTGACGTGTTTATCATGACAATATGCAGTACAGAAGGACCAGCATTTATCTATCAATCGTTTGAAGCAAGAAATGTGCGAGAAATCTATTAGTTGGGATATTAAAAAAATGAAGTTTGGCAACCTGCACTGTACGTAGAGCAAACATCGAGCGCCCCATTTTAGCGTTCTTCAAACGTTAAGTAATCCGGCTTACGGCGACAGATAGCTAGGCCAGTGTGATAAATTTTTAAACTATACCTGCATAAAATAAATAAGCCGACGACCGACACAGGCAATTGGTGCTTCTTGGAAGATGCCTTGATCCAGTAATAAACGTGAAAAATGTTGCTGTTCAGAATAATTTTACTGCAAGATGAACATTTTTAAACAGAAGCTTCCAATAAAAACCTCTCCGCATTTTTTATGACCTTGATTGCTGCTGACAGCTGCTGCTGACAGAATAGGAATAAATTAAAATGGTTGCAGGAAACCCAAAGCAATCATACATAACTTCAATTATGCCTTTTCCAGTCGGCGAAGTGATTTCTACGTACGCACTTACGGTTTCAATTAACAGCCTGTATTTCTAGTGTAAACGTAAGTCCGGTTAAAGCCCACCTAAGAAGGCCCTTGAGATAATTTGGGACATTAATCATCCTCAAAATTACGGACATCATACCTTTTAAAAAATGTGAATGAAAGAGGCCAGGAAGACACGCCACGTTGGGTGAAAGATTCATATGCGAAAAAACCAGCAGTATGCGGACACAAACAGAGCGCGTTTAAGCTGTCGCAATAACCCAAGTGCTGAAGCATCCCGGACACTAAGAAGATTGATACTATTGGAATGTGTCGTTATATGCTTCGTATCTATACCACGCATAGCGCGGTTCCCTGTAAATTCTCAAACTTTTCCCAAAGCAGTGTGCCGTGTGCAAATAAGCATGCCGGATGTAAGCAACGTTTTTTCTCAAACAGATCTGCGACCTCTTGCGATCTGGAGCAACGCTTGTGTGGGACAATGAGCAGATGGTGCCTTACGCCTACAAAGAGGACCAGTGGGTCGGCTTCGATGACCAGAGGAGCCTCAAGCTCAAGGTATGCTAAGACCATTTTTCTCCCAAAACCCGAGCATTATTAATAATGACAGACTAGATTCCGTACAGGCTACTTGGCAATAAAGACAACACTTGGAATATAGATGATATAGGTACTGCATTACTGATGTCTTCTGAAATAAATGATATGCATTAGGCTTTCAAATGCTTGCCCACTAAGACAGGTTTGTGAGTGTGTTTGCTGTACCTGTTACTGCGGCAGGGGGTGTAGCCATGTTCCTGTGAGCTTAGCAGCTTAACAAGTGTAGCAAAATGACCTTGTTATCAACCCATGCTCCTAAAAAATCATTGGAACACGAAGCGTCGCTGGAAGCAACGGTTTGACGAGCGGTGTTGACTTCTTCAAGGCGGCAACTGCCTATCTTAGTGTGTGTATGTGTATGCTTCGTGCCCTCTCCCCCAACCCCCCAAAAAAGAGGAGGAAATGATAAGTGCAAAAACGAGGGTGAAGTAGGAGAGAAGAGAGGGCTGGGGCGCCGAATCCGGTGAGTCAAAAGGAAAGAGTAAACAGTTAGTAAAAAAGAAAAAAAAAACGAAAGTGACGGTTGTCTGGTATTAGTGTCGAAAAGTAGGTGTTTCGCTGAGTTATGGTTGTCAAATTAAGCACCACCTGACAATGATAAGTTCACGGTGATAAAAAAATGTCAGAAATTCCCAAAAATAAAGGTTCACTTCTCACTTGTTTGCGTTGTGTATCACCGTATCTATCATGCCGTACAAGCCACAGAAGAAGCAAAAAGAAGGAACACAACACGGACGCTATCGTGTTGTACGAAATAATGGTGCTGTTAGCAAACCATCGTTCGTATTTTACAATTTCACCATTTGAGCAAAATATTATTTTTGGCTCAATTGAACAATTGCCGACAACCGCCAAGGAAGGAAAGCCTAATCAACTGAAATTAGATATTCTGACAGCGCAGTTTCTACATCTTTTCTGAGATTTGGCGCAATGTCGTTTTCTAGGACGACTTCATTTCAAGAACATATATACAAAATGACATTGGTTAAGAGAAGTTAAAATTACCAGTAATTATAGGCGAGCGAAGTGAAAATGGCTTGGAAAGATGTGCAGGTTTGTACGCTGCCAGGCTTCTTTATGTTTCCTTTTCGGGCCTCCTCTACTGCATGTTGAAATACATATATTTCTAAATTTTCGACGTCACCTGAGCCCTTGCAACGTCACTCGTCTACCATTGATTTACTATAAGTTGTACAAATAGATAATGTGGTAAGATACGTTTTCGAACTTCACCTGTGCTAAAACATTGCTAATCAAGAGAAAGATATCTGCGAGTTAGATATATAAGTTTGAAACAACGAAAGCTCCAGGCTACCTGTTAAGAAAAACTAAATTCATATTGTCTGAATACAGGTCCAGTGGCTTAAGCAGGCTGGCTATGGAGGAGTGATGGTCTGGTCTGTGGATCTTGATGACTTCAAGGGCTCATGTACGGGTCAGAGCTACCCGCTCCTGACGGCCATCAAGGAGGAGCTTAAGGGCTACAAGGTTGCCAACTTGGAAGTGGCATCCTCTAATGTCTTCAACTCCTACGGACAGCTCGTCGGTAAGGCTCACACCTCAACGGCGAATGCTCTGAAGGGGCGTTAAAGGCAATATTGAAGTGAGAACTAGGTGTGGCAGAGTATCCAGTATGGTATTGTGAAAAGCTTGGCCTGGTTGACGCGAGAGTGGTGGTCGCGTAACTTCCCCCCATGTAGGCTGCATATTTGCAGCTGCTTCATATGGGTTATCAGTTGTTTCATTTGGACACGACTAGGAATAATAAAAGTTAACAAGGTAGAGTATATAATCATTTCGCCTTTTATGTTTTATTCGTTTAGTCGAAAAGTAAAAAAAAAATGTATGGATGGCTAATTCATACACGTAAGTGCGCTAATATGAATTAGCACTATTATACCGCAGTACACTTATTTATTTTTCATTTATTGATAACTCAAGGGTCCCATAGCACAATACATGAAGGGTGGACATAAAAATAAAATAAAAAGAAAAGTGAAGAAAGAAACAAAATAAGAAACACGGCAATTATGGCGGCAATAACTAAGTATTTTGTTAGCTGAATTGATAATGTAGGCTACATGATGCGCCCAAGACAAATGTTTAGTCAGGTAAAGACGTAAGTACCTAAAGGAATCGATATTAGATATTGTAGTGTTATGAATCTTGTACATGAAGGGCATGTAATTAGGTCGACGATGGAATGAAATGTGCCCAGCCTTACTGGTATTCAGCGAGATGAGTCATGTCGATCACCGGTCTTGAATGCAAAAGAGGTCTTCCTGAAGCGAAGAGACGTCAGAAAGGTTATTGATGGGGCGGTACAGGTTGCAATCATTTGCAGAAAGACGTATGACAGAGGTTACGGTAGATGGCAGGTCACTGATGTAGATTAGCAATAGGAGCAGCCCAAGAACAGTGCTCTGGGGTACACCAGACAGAACGCAAAAACAGATGATGTGTAGTTGTTAGCATGTATGAACTGCTTTCAGTTAAATAGGAAACACTCGATCCAGTTACCAACAAGCGGACGAATGTTTAGGCGCGATAGTTCTAAGACGAGAATGAGGAACCCTATCGAAAGCTTCTTCAAAAGCTAAGAATAGAGCGTCGGTTCGAATGTTACAGTTAAGGTTTAAATGGATGTCATGAGTGAATAGCACCAGCTGTGATTTGCACGAGTGGCCCCTGAGAGACAAAGCCACGTGCGCTCCTCCGAGTGGCAAATAAGACTGCGTGTTGGCTCAGGAAAGGCTGTGTTTCTGTGATGGACGCTGAGAGGACGCTGTTCTCTCATTGCTCTTGACGTGTCCTTGTGAGAAACTTCAGTGTTTCATACTTCCCCAGATTTCACGTTAGTGGAGCTGTTTTTTTCTTTCGCTTCTCAGTCGATCGGAGGTATTGTAAGCTTTGCACCTCACGTGCCTGCAGGATTAGCCCACATCTGATAAATGACGATGTCATCTGCTGACGTCATCATATAACGCCACATTAGGTGATGTCACAGTGACGTCACTAAGGCTTCATGATGACGTCACAAATTCTGGCAATCTGACGTCACGATGACGTCATGAGGTGACGTCGTCATATGATGATAATTTTTTTGAAAGGGAATTCGAAAGCAGGCTTTTTCAATTAGGAAGCTTTCTTTCGGAGAAATGCGCGTCGATTTACTGTGGAAACTAGTGGTACGAAACGGGGGATGAATATTTTGTCTTTCTCAAACATGTATCCAGACATCTGCTTCTAGAACTTCGCACCTAAGGACTTGTATTGAAAATTACACGCTTCATCTTCCACCGCAGATCCCGACGAGGTTGTGTGTGACGAGGAGGACGGCCACATTAGCTACCACCTGGACAAGAAGGACTGCACCATGTACTACATGTGCGAGGGCAAGCGGCGACATCACATGCCGTGTCCCACGAACCTCGTCTTCAACCTGAACGAGAGCGTGTGCGACTGGCCCGAAAACGTGGACGACTGCAAGCACATCTCCAAGACGTCCTCTTCGTAGTCCAGCTGCTCTTCCTTCTTCCAGACTACGCTGCCTTGTCGCCGTCGTCGCCTGTGTCTCATGAACTGCGTGGCCGTACGGCCTACAGTAACCCGTTTACCAAGTGTGTGTTACAGTGCAAACAGCCTATTCACAGAAGGTCTTAGAAGTATTCTGAGTTTGTGTTCACAAAAACGTCTTATACTAGTATTGTTCGCAGGATAATATCTTAGCCAGTCCTGAGGGTAAAGATACCATAAGCGAAGCCAACTTGCCAGTGGTAGAAGACGCTTATTGAAGAAGCAGCTTGACCAGTTTGCCATCATAATAGCTGCGACATAGGCAGTGTTTCAATATTTAGGTTAGCATTATACGAAGTCGGCGCGTTTGTGTCTCAGAACACGCCGCAGCTTTCTGACTGAAGCAAAAACAAATGAAAGGTGCTAGCTACAGCCAGGCAATTGCCGGCGATTACTACGCTCCTCTTATTAGTACGCTCCTCTTAACAAGCGAAAAGTGTCATGTGGAGGAGGGCGCTTTCAAGGGGATGAGAGGAGATTGCTCCTTCGGAAATATGCGCCTTCGGTGCTATAACAAGAACTCTTGCGCGCACTTCCTGCAAAACTTCAGTAGTTCAACATAAAGCATGACTTCTACCTTTTATTTGTGCCTTTCCACCCACAAAGTAAGCCTGCTGCCATCCTTCCCGTGAGGTATTGGGCGACGACGACCGACAATAATCGGCATCATAAAGAAATCAATCTAGGCGGTTGAACGGGTGACGTCAAATGTTCGTGATAATCGAGTACTTGTAGCCGAAGGCTTAGTTTGCGAGCAGCATGTTTGGTCACTATGTGTCTCGGCATGTGCGATTTATTATTACACGTGCACTCGAGGCGGGACCTTCACAGTGTCCAATGTAAAGAAAAAGTTAGCGCCGTACTAAGAATACTAGCCTCATGGCCTTGACCAAAATGCTGCTTGGCAACGCACGCTACAATCACGCACCTTGTAGCGCCATATTGAAGATGGTTGAACAATCGCAAAAACTGCAGGGCGGCGTCACCCGTTACCGTGTATAAGTATCTAGATTTTAGATATTTCGTGATGTAAGATGTGTGTCCCTTATTTTCGTTTCGTTTTCTAGGATAGATGTGCTCTTCCGCTTCAGCTCCAAGTAATATCAAAATATTCTGCTATGCGACGTACCACACTGTATTTAGGCACTCCTCAGAATATGTTCCATAAAAAGGTAACGATACTCAAGGCTAACGTCTGGCGTAAAATGCTCGTCATTACAACTTCAACATGCAATAGATAGTCTGTCGCAGGGCTCAGCAAACTGCATTGTCTACGGAACTCTTGAACTGTTTGGTGCTTGTGGCAGAATTATCGTGCGCTCGTTTAATTTGCCCGCGAAAGTATCTGGCATGCAATGACAATGTATGCCTTTAGTTTTTCTTGGAATTGTCCTTTTCCTAAAGACAGTCATCAATTTGAAGTGTCACAATTCACTCGTTGGAAGCAATGTTGAAGAGATGATCAACTGCAACTCGCGATGAGCCGTGGCACGTTCTTTGCGACTTAAGGTGCTTTATACTTAAGCCTTAGACGGATGTGTACAGAAGCTTACTTAGTAGACCCGCTATGCCACAAATCAAGCATAGGAAGTCTAAAGGAAGTAGCGCTTTAAATTTAGCTAGAAAAAACCAGTGACTTCACAAGAGTACCCTAATTCTTCAAAATATAGAAATGTTACATTATTACGACATTGCGAGTGAATATATTGGTCATACGCTATATTTATTAGCCCAAGTCACTGACGCTTACAGCTGGGTTTCTCAATCTCGAGAGACGTTGGTTTGCCTCGAAGTGGCCAATTGGAAGGTGGATTGCCACTAAGCTAAGGAAACTGCAAAGAAACGCACACAGAGCAACAAACACGTCGTTACAAAGATGACCGCTCCAGAGCATGAAACTGCTAGCCCAACAGCATGCCTTTTGAAGTGTAATATTTCATCCTGATCGGTTTATTTCGACCGCTTGGTTGACACCAGTGCATTATCGGCTCAGGCTCAGGCTCATAGGCTGTATTGAACTAACGTTGCCTTCAACGAACATGCTCGACGGAGACGTTAGAAAACAACTCTCTAACACAGATCTGTTAAAATAGAAACAGCTTTGTCGCTGCCTTTGTTCCACTGCTGCGAAGTAGTGCACACGCAATTTGCAGCTTCGTAAGCAAATAGCACACGCAAGTATGATGAAACGTGCTATTTCTACCTTGAAAAATGTGTAAATGTCTGCGTGTTTGTATTAAGGCGCCTGAACAGACATGAAAATTTTAGGTAATGAAACATCGCCAAAAGGAGTTTTTTACAAAATAACGTCTCAGAGATACCGCAAGTGTGCCTTGAAGAAGAACAAAAGGAGCAAATGTTGTTATACATATTATGCATTTTTCAACTGTATTATTGTTTTAGAAGAGTATTTCGTGCTGCAAAAGACATATCGTGTTGTTACTATAGGATGTATGCGACACCATCTATGTTTTTGTCGCGAAGGTACGTGGAACGGGTGTCAACGTTTTGGGGGACATCATATTCCGCCAACGCATCTCCATCTGTTTTTTTTTCCTTTTAATATATTTTATGTCGTTTATGTGTTGTGCTGCTTGATTACACCCTCTGCAGTTTGTGGATTTGTAGACGACCTGTGTTATTTTAAGGAACTATTGTTAATTAGGCCACGAATATTCAGCATTGCCTGAAATGCAACTTTTAAAATTATGGACTATCCTATGCCCAGCAAAAAAGTGGAAGCGCGCTCTGATGCAATGTCCGCTCTGCTTGAAAGTTACCATAACAGCTACAAGTGTACGCTCGCTTAGTTGATTTCTACTAGGTAAGTTTCCCTGTTGAGTAAACGTAATCATGCTAACGAAGAAACTTACCAAAACGTGAGTTGGAGCAACTGTGTATGCGATTATTCTTAATTGTATTCTACGCAGCAGTATTAAAGTGCCAAGAAAACTCTAAATGAGCTAAAGAATATCGCAGTATGTGGATGATAGCAATATACAAAGGCAATACTTCCACGAAGATAGAGGCAGTGGAGGTGGAGGTATGTTTCATTGAAGCCATAGCGCTGAAAACGCTGAGAACGAGGACGAGGACAGGACGTGCTCACGTCCTGTCTTCTAACATCGGTCCCTGTCTTTTCAGCGCTATGGCTTCAATGAACGTGACAAGCCAACTAGCCCAAAAGTCTGTTCTCGTGGAGGTATAGTGTAGGTCTTTAATTTGACTGCGCATAACAGAACACGGCGTTACAATAGGTAAAATTTATTAGTCGCGTACGGCATCAGCTTAAAATAAAAGAGAAAGAATCCTGAAACTGCTAAGACACCTTGATGCTTTGGCATGCGTTCCTGCGTCTTTAACACTAGCTCAACTCAGTCCATTAAAGCGCGCCTTCGTTTCTTTAAAATCCGCACAACAGCAGTTTCGTTGCATGTATTCCCAATGAGGCAATTCGCTATAGTGTTGGTAGATTCCAGAAACACTCATAAGAGCTCACGAGAGGGCTGGCGATCGGGGCTCCGAAGACAGTGAGACAAGGATTTTCGCTTGACAAAGGTCTCTCTGTCAGACTTTCTTATTTATTGTAACGTGTACCACCTACGACACTTTGCAGATCGGGTGTGCTTTTATCTTGTTTGTGTTTTCCCTTCTTCTCGACGTTGTCCCTATAATGTGTCGGGCTGTGTGCTCCGAGCCGCGTGCGTAGAACCCACTCGACGAGGGTTCGGCACTCGTGCTTCTGTACAAAGTCGGCTGCCATCTGAGAGAAAGAAAGCAAATAAATGCAAACAAAAAACACCAACGAGCGACTCCTTTCATTTTTCCGGGTCAACAAAAGGAGTAGTAGACTGGATGGGACCACAATGGTTGCGCATTGCACTGCAGATGTGACGGCGAAAGTATACTCGCAATAGCGATTTATTGAACTTGTTCCGAAGAAAACCGACTAAGCGTTGGAACTCTCGCCGTTGGACATTTATCTATACCACACACATTCGATATGCCTTCAAAGACAGCTAGAACAAGAGCAAGTGCGCATATGAAAGAGTTAGCAATATAGCTGTCAATCATTCCACGAACTAAGTGCATCGAATATCGACTTCGCACATGAACATAAGTCTCGGAGAAGCTGCAGGTGTTGAGAAGTTCTGAAGGGTGACTGACGTCTAGGCGATGCTTTGAACAATCGGGCGGAGAGAAAGCAGGCCAAGCTACCAGCCTGCTTCCCAATGTGCTAATTTTCATGCATAGGAAGGCTCTTCCTTTTGAAGGAAGAGGCAAGGCGCACTCCAAGCTAGACGAAGATGGCGGCGATGTGAACCATGTGTGTTGAATAGCATGGGTCCCCTTGCGGTCGCAGAGTGCATCATCTTCCGTGGACGAGGAAGCTTTTCAGGCTAATGACGGGGCGATGCTCATGCCGGAGAATTGCAGTGGGCTAGGGACACTTTGTTCTCAGTCAATGAAACTACTTAAGAGGGGCGCAGTGCTTCGGGTCCCAAAGATGGCAGGTGCGTGTACCAGTGCAATTTAGGACCTGCCACCATCGCGGGGCCTTGGCTGCACTGCGAGGACCAGCCGCTTTAGACGCAGTCATTGCGGTTTATATAAACACCGCCACAATTAAAATGGAATGATTCGAACAGAGGTGATCAACAGAAAAGCTACAATGAAATTATGGGTTTGAAAGAAACCCGTATGGTCTGGAAAATTCACGAACGAAAAATACCTAGTGCCAACCAATCATTAAATAAGAAGCGCTCCCAGGAGGGCTGGTAATCGGGGCGCCGAAGACAGCAACACAAGGATTTTCGCTCCAGAAACGTCACATTCTCAGGCTTTATTCATTATAAAAATAGCGCAGGTTGCACTACGTCGCGCAAGGCTGGGTCAAAGCAGAGCTGGTTGCAACAAGCTGGTCTTGGCTTGGCTAAGCTTTTACCCTCTCACCTCCTTCTTTCTGTCTTCTTGCTATTTTATACATACACAGCTATGCGTCCTCTTAATTTTTCTCTCTTTTTTGCTTCTGCTTCTTTCTATCTCTTTCTCTCTATGACTATTTCTCTGTATTCCTATGTTTTCTCTCGTCCCTTTCTTTCTGTCTATTTTTCCCTTTACCTCTTCCTCCCCTCAAATATTTCCTCGATCTTTACTTCCCTTTCCCACTCCCTTGCTATACTATACTATACTGTATTATACTATACTATACTATACTATACTATACTATACTACACTATTACTATACAATACTATACTATACTATACAATACTATACTATACTATACTATACTATACTATACTATACTATACTATACAAGGCTACGCTATGCTTTGCCAGCGTGCCTGGCTAGCAGAGTGGTTAAGATGTTCGCCTTCGGATCGTGGCTATGCGAGTTAGAATCGCGCCTTACCAAGAAATTTTTTCCTGATTATATTTCTCTTTCTCTACCTTTATATCTCTTTGTCTCTGTTTCTTGCTGTCTTGCTCATTGTACTCGTTCTCTCGCTTATTCCATCCACGCCGGAGTTATTCCATCCCGCGCCGGAGAGATCGGCGCACGTGTTCCGGGAGCGAAGTTGAAGACGAAGAAGAGGACGAAAAGAGCGCGTGCCTCTTCATCATGATGAGAATTTCTGTTCGCTCTGCACGGACTATCGGTCGGCTTAAAAGAGCTCTGCTAATAATGACGTGTAGATTGCGAACGAGGCGCCTTTAGCGGGGCCAAAATGTCGGTAATTATTGCGATAGCAATTATATGGACACTCTCGGCTGGCCTTTGCCGCCGCCGTCACCGTTGCCGTGATGTCCCAGATATATGTATGTGTATAGAAGTAAAAGCCACAAAGAAAAATAAATAATAAGAACAAAATTACGGAGCGCACCACAGGGATTCGAACACGCGAGCCCTCGCGCCGCAGCGCGCTGCTTTAAACAACTCGGCCACGCGCCGCCGGCTGTTCAACATAACAATGGCGAGCTATTTATATGCACCATTTAACGCTGACGGCATGCAGAGCGCGGAGGTGCTTCAATGCGTGTAGTAGTGTAGTGTAGCGATGGTCGCGGTTCCCAGATAAACCTATAGATGGCGTGACTGCCTCGTCGTGGAAGAAGCGATAGTCGCGGTTCCTAGATACTCGTATAGATGGCGTGACTGCCTCGGTCGTGGAAGAAGCGATGATCGCGGTTCTCAGATACATCCACAGATGGCGTGACAGCCTCGGTCGCAGACGAAGTGATGGTCGCGGTTCCCAGATACTTCTATAGATGGCGTGACTGCCTCGGCCGTGGACGAAGCGATAGTCGCGATTTGCAGATGCACTTATAGATGGCGTAAATGCCTCGGTCGCGGACGAAGCGATAGCCGCACACTGAAAAGGGAGAACAGCGGCTCAAGCGAAAAGAAACCTGGGAGATTTCACGCTGGGTGGAACTGGGGTAATTTTTTTATTGTACGGGTATCTGCAGTAAGCGGAAAAACACTAATACTTAATAGATAGAAAGTTAGAAACATGAATAGTTAGGCGAGTTGGTAAGGGTTCATGAATATGAAACGGCGCGACGAAGACACTCACCACTTACGATGAAGAAAACACAAAGACATGCACCCGACTCTCAAGTAATTTTTTATTCACTTCGACATACACTGTTATACCCCACACGTGGTCGCACACAGCATAAAAAACACAAGAAAGAAACAAAAAGATGTCAAATTTCTCTATTTAAATACAAAATTTCCTGAAAATCTTCCTGAAATCTTTCTGAAATTCTGCAATGTATGCGACAAGATGCCATGGTGATATCAGAAAACGTTACGTCTTTCATTTTATGTGTCGTCTTTGTTACCCTTCTATAGTTAATTGATATTCATGCAACCGACATATCGCGCGGTTTTCCATTGCAGCCATGACCCTTAATCAATTCTTATCGTTTATACATTTTTCTTCCAGCATATGTCTACTGTTACTGCACAAAAAAGCCAGAGTTCCTGATAAGTAACGGCAACTAAATCCATCTTATGACGTAACGCACAATAACATAAATAAAAATTCACCAAGAATCGTTAGTATTTGAGTAAGCCTTCTCGCGTGTGAAAGAAAAAAGAAAACACACTGCGCTACCACCATCATGAGGAGCCTAATTACTGCCCTGGAATATGTGAGAATGGCCCTCGTCTTGATAATGACTGTTTTGACGTTAAGGCAAAGTTTAAGCTCTTTAACTAGAAAACTTCACCGCACCGCGCAAAGACGAGTGGCGCAAGATCCTCTAAATTTTCCGTGACTATATAGAGCAGCGTAGGTCATGCGGACTTGCGGGCACGTTATTCCATATATACTGAACGGCATGCGTGTCATCATAACTCAAGCCGCAGAGGACCGACCGGTATTGTTCTTTGCAATGCACAAGTAGTCTTCCCACATGCTCTAAAGAAGGGCGGACGAAGTTAGTCACGACAATAACAAATCAGACAGCAGTTTTATTGAAGCGCGCATTATAGAAGGCTATATCTACCCGGTGTTTTCGAGCGAACGTGAATAAAACAACTTTGCACAGCAAGCGCCTAATATCGACCTCATGCAGAAAAACTTTTGCGAGAGGAAGGCTGACTTCGTGGGAGGAAGAGCTGCGCCTTTCGTGTTGATGAATGTAGAGACTACCAACGACTCTAGCTCGCCTTAAAAGCAGAGACAAGAAACCAGAGGCTGCCGTCGCACATCTCAAGAGCCCACACTATCTGCAAGACGTCTGGCTCCGATACTCAAGGCCGTTTCTGTATGACCAGAGGTGGACCCTCCTGTGTGCAGGAATGCGCTTTTGTATATTCAGTTAGACCATCGTAACATGTCGCTCTCTGATCGTACTTTTGAGGCTCACGTATTGTACACGTAAACCACAATTCCGGATGGGAAAGATCGCGAATGGCTTACCTGCATCCTTAGTTAGCCTGAATTCCACGTCGGTGTAAATTGCAGTTTCTCAACAAAATAACATCCTTATGCAGCAAGAGCGCGGGAGCACTGAAAGATAGCCCCGATAGTGAGCGAAATCAGCTTATCGTGATCTAGTGCTCAAGTACTTGTTATAGAAACTGACGAAAAAAGTAAATTTTGGTGACCTATCGGCAATTTTGAATTCAGTGTACTACAAAGACATCATTTGCTGGATTACTGTTACTTCAAAAAAAATGGGTATTCAGCATTTCACTAGACAGCTAAAGCAGCGACGTCCTCATCGTACCCAATTTGGCCTTCGGTGACGCTGCTGCACACTTGAGCCGAGTGCAGAACTTTGCATATGCAGCTCGCCTAGGGGTAGAGCTTGCGCAACGACCCAACTCCCACGTCTATCCAGGAAATCAAGAATCGCTTCTCAGACAAACCGCGAAACATCCGGTGTGACGCAAACTGGTCTACATATTCCACTCGCACCTTACGAGCACCTCTGATGTCATTTTGGAAGACGCAGGACACTTAGCATACCGCACAAGATGCGTGCATTTATGATTATTACTGATTTAATATTTTTCTTGCTGTACATTATCTACAATAGTGAAGTTACAGCACATATCAGTCCTCTCGGTTTCGACCTTATGAAGAGAATTGCAGACTGGTCAACCCCTGTTGCCGCCTTTGTACTTCGAGAAGATGCTGCCTGGCTAGGTATTTACATAAGCAAGGCTACTGTACCTATAACATTGTGGAACTGCTTTGAGAAGTTTGGTTGCATTGGTAATTTCACTTCCTACGTAACGCAACGCCACGCCATTTTTCCAAGACCGGCCTTTGTGATAATGTCCTTCAGAACCCCTCGCCTGTCTCCGATATCAAAAGCAAACATGGCTTTGTTCGAGAAGTACTACCCAAATGTTCACTGGATCTTTCCTGTTAACAGACATGAAGAGGTGCTTGAGTACTTCTCAGGTCATCTGTGCCAGGTGATCACAGTCAGTGAAGCGGAAATAAACGTTCCGTCAGACGGCTACATTTCCTGCAAGGTACGTAAATTGTACACGGCTGCCGGCAACATAAGTGTCGAGGGACCTGTACCGGCCTCCGGCACGTATCCTAAGCACGAGAACATTACCTTTTCCATGCACGACGACAACGCTGACTACTGCTTTAAAAGCGGTGGTCCTCTGAGTGATGTTCTCAAGGAGGCATACACGGCACTTAACAACACTCTGCTAGAGATATGCAACAAAGGCGAGACTCCCTCTCTGCTGTTAGACAAACGCGCCAGCTTAGTTCTCGGTTACTCCCCTGCGACACCTCCAGGTACCTATTACTCATACGCTACATTCCCGCCATCGTCAATGTGCTTTCTTACACGGCGAGGTGAACCATTAAGGCCATCTTTTGCTTCCACCTGGACGTCCTTTTTCGCTATATGCTTGGTTCTGGTGACATTGGCAACGAGCTTCCTTTTCGTGCTTCGAATCGCAGCTCGCCAGCACCGAGAAGGACCCCATCTTTTGGATTGGGTAACTTTCTTCACGGCGACATTCATGTGCCGGTCAGCACCAGAGCCAACTAACTCGACGCAATCAGCCGTAAGAGTCACAATTGCTGCCTGGATGTTTACCGTGTTCTTTCTGGCCCAATTCATTCAGTCAAACATTACGGCATCTAAGACTGTCCCGGCATACTCTTCCGAAATAAAGCACACCACGGAACTAATGTCACGACTTGACGGTGGCACCATACAGCCTTGCATGCATCATTCATTTGGCAAGACAATTCTGAATGTGAGCAAAAAGCTGCCCCAGCTGAAATCAATACACGACGCGAATAAGAGGTGTGACAGTGGATGCATGTATCACGATGTTTTCGCTGGATGCATTTCCAAAGCTCAGAGTGGCACTCACGCCCTCATTCACTACTGCCGGGCGTTTCTCAATGATATCAACTTGCCAAAGGGACTCGGCGTAGGAGAAGACCAACTGATGACTGTTCTTCACTGGCTACCAACACACAGGCGATATCCTCTAAGGTGAGTCGATAACAACAAAACTTCTCATTGCACGTTTGCGTACATAAAAAAAAAAAACTAATTGCCGGCATTTATAACATTTACCCGAAATATTCATTATTTGCGGCTGTGATGAAGGGAGTAGTGTGGAAGGAATCACACGTCGAGTGACTACAGCTGCTCGCTTGTGGCACTGTGAACAGTGAGCGCCTTTGGTATAGTGGAAAATGCGTTTGAAAGGGCCGTGCACCGAAATTTCCCCTAACGTAGTTTTACGCTGGAACCGTTGCTTGCATCATCCTGAGATGCGAGCAAAAAAAAAATTGAGATAGCCGCGCGCAAACAGAAGTTATTGAACATCCAAATTCAATATAAAATCAACCGAGAGGAACTGGCTTACCCTTTCATATTTCCCTCACCCAGCCTGGATGTGGCTGTTTCCAATGAAAACGCAGCTTACATTTTGCTGCGCCGGAACGGTGCAGCACATGTTGGCCTTCCTGCCACAAGTGGGTCCCGCACTTTCTGGCAGATTTGGTGCTGCATAATTGAGTAGACGACTCTGTTTTATTTCGGGATACACCACGGCTCCACTGACGTATTTCCGTCACGGATATGACGTTGTAAAATATAAAAACTAACAGTGGGCAAAGAAAAAAACAAAAAGAAAAAGTTCCGTCACCGGGAATTGAACTATGAACGGGAGGAAGCGACGCGCCATGCGTTGTTCCATGGACACCGCCGAGACCGATGCCACATGATGACGACAGACATGGGGGGCCATGCAGTAACGCGCATGGAATGCGGTTGAGTGAGGAACGCGTTCGCACACTGTAGACCAGAGCTCCTTGAGGGGCTACCTGCGGTAGCACATACAATAACTCTGCTGTAGACCATTTGACAGCGCTACCGGTGTCACAGACAGACAGACAATGAACTTTATTGTGTCACAGTTGCACAAAAATTGAAACTGATGCCGAAATTCGTGTTTTTTCGCAGCTCTAGCAAGTATTAAACACCTGACAATTTGTAAATTACTGCCAATGTGCATCGCAAGCTTGATCAATATATTCTTTATTTTCATCTAATCATGGTGAACAGCATTACATGAGCGATATTTCCCTTCCGCTATCAGAAATCGTTGATGTGCGACGGTGCAGTGATCGCGGAAGCCCAGTTCGGGAACAAATTAAAACATCAAAAGCTTTTTTCTCGCCGTTTTCACTGGCGCCACAGCTCTCACCAATACCCAAAGCAAGCAAACGGCGGATATAAACGACATGCGTAATTTATGGTGCAGGGCCCCTTTAAGAATCTCTGTATTGTTTCTGTCACATTCTAAACGTTTTCCAGTGTGATCAGGCAAACGAAAATCTCCATTGTAAGTGTGGTGGTTAGGATTTCGTAGAAGTCTGATTCTTCATATTCTGTTTTTCGACAATTTAGTTTTGCTCCTAAATGCGGCATACTCACCCTTCCCCTACAAAACTTTTCAGTGAAAATGGAGAAGGGTCTTTTTGCCACATTTACGCAAGGGCTACCTCGCTACTCTTTATTTCATGCAAGTTACGTGAACACTTGTTATGTCAGAGCCACAGCGGTTACTAAGTTCGCAAATTCAGGGTGCGGCGGTGTCGTAAGTGGCTACTGTGGAATTATTCATCGAACTCCGCCCTATCCGTTTTGATAGCTGAAATGTAAGCTTTTTACGCGTTTGCTCTACAGTGCGGATATAACGTGAACAACAGCGCAGAGCAATACTGGTACCATGTTATCGCGGACTTCGATTTCTAGGGCAAGTACGCCTCCTATAGTCGAGTACAATTTTAAAAGGCAATGGCGTTTCCTGCTCAAAGGTGCTTAAGACTGCACCTATCGGCGCGCTATCTGATCAGAATTCATCAGGCGGACGGCCGACGAATTCGTCGTCTTGTTCATTACGGGGACTATTTCTTTAGTGACAGAGGCAATCGGCTATCGCCCTTTGGTGATCTGGATGGGGCCTTTTCTGGCTTCACCAGTTGTATCCGACTCCATTGCAGCCTAGCTGCTATAGTGTCGGATACAACAACTTAAGTCAGCTGCTATAGTGCCGCTCCTATAACACTCCCCGCCTTGGCAACTAGCGGCGCTGCCTAGCACTGTCAGGTTTAGCACCCCTAGTCAGGACCTTCGGGTTGGCCATTAAAGGTGGTTTCTCCTCTGGCTGGGCCTGTTTCTTGGCCCCTTCACACAATGGCGCCTCACGTAGGGTGCCAAATGTAGGCTCAGGCCAGGCGGCCGGCGGAGCCCTCAGAGAGGACCCGGGGGTAGCAAACAACAGCGACATCTTTACCGTTAGAAGGTCGACGCCTGTGTCCTGACTACCTGGCTTTCTCGGCGAACGGGAGCGCAAGCCCGAGTGTGCACGCGTCCAAACCAGCCGTCTCCCTTTCCCCCAATCTGCCTCTCAAGCCAGTGCCCCGTATTACACTGAAATACCCGATAATGTGGACGGGAGGACAGCAGCCGTTGTAACCGAATTGGTAGAGCCTCGGTCACATTATCCGAAGGTTGTAGGTTCGGTGCCTAGCGGCGGCAGGCTGTCTTTTCGACCACTTTAATGTATTCACATTTATATCAACATTACTGTAATACAGTTTTAAAAAAATCTGAGGAAACTAAGTACTAGTGGTGCGAAGGCTGAGGGAACAGCGGGGCTGAGGCTGAGGGGCTGAGCCTGAGAAGGTTGAGGGAACAGGGCCCTCCTTCTTTCCCCCCTGCTTACCCTCATTTTCCTTCCCACCTTTTGCTATACTATACTATAGAAAGGTATGTTATGCTTTGCTCTCTCTCCTCTTTTTTCTCTTCGTCACCCTCGCATGACTGCTCCCATCTCACCTCACCGCAAAGTTTGCGTTGAAGCTATAGACCACACGAAGGTTACTTTGCTCGCTGCAGCGGCCGCGTTTGCAAAAGGAGTGATCTGAGAGCTAGAAGAGCCAAAGTAGGGGTTAGTTGAAGTAACGGCTGTGACAGTTCGCGCCCTGTGTATTCCTGTGCGTTTTAGGGGCCAAGCTCCTTAAGGCGGCACCCGTTCGTCCCTCGTAGTCGTCGTGGTCGTAGTAGTGAGTAACAAGTCTTACGCTTTGACCTCCAAGGTGGTGCCGGTGGGAGATTTCTCCTGTGCGTTGTTGAACAATAAAAAATTCGCAGCGTGCGCGTTAACTAAAAGCCGAATTCTTCTGTCTCTCATTCCCCATTAGCAGCCATTGGCATGTTCCAGTAGGAAACGTTAGTAGAAGTAGAAGTGTAAGTGTTAGCTAAAAGCCGACTTCTTCTGTCTCTCATTGCCATTAGCAGCCATTGTTTACCTCCAAGGTAGTGCCTGGTGAGATTTCTCCTGTGCGTGATTAAACAATAAAAATTTTGTTCAAAACGCCGTTGATTGATGAAATAAACCAACGAAAGACGCCAGATGTTTTGTAAAAGCAGAACGAAAGAACGCCAGATGTTTTTCTTAAAGTGTAGTAGTAGTAGTTATATGTAGCCACCTCGCCCGATCGTCAACGGGCGAGGTGGACCGGCAACGGCGCGAGGACCCTGCCGTACGAGAGTTAAATCACACTAAAAGACATACTTTGCGGGCGATACACTCTAGTGAGCTTTCAACTTTTCGTCTTAATGTACATGATAAAGAAATTATTTCTACGAAAAACGCAAGGCACACCTTGAGCAATATGTTTGGTTTTGGGACGCTAAATGGAACCATGAGGCGATGCGAAGCCGGAGCACTTGCACGATCGCGTGTCGTTGGCTTTCGTTGGGCATGCTACCGACCTCGCGTCGTGGAACGCGCGTCCTGTCTTCCCTCTAGCCTTGCCTTTAATTCGCACAGGGCGAGCGGGGGAATGCGGTCGCTCTTGGCGCTCTTTCGCTCGGGAGCGGACTTCTTCCTTGCATTTCACCGATCACAAGTGATAATGAAGGGACCACGTAAACCAACAGTACAATAAAAGTTTGATGTTTAATACACGATGTTTCACACTCTTTATATTATGTACTGGGCGCATTTCACGGAAGAGTTTCACGGTTTACAGATGATTCCCTCCGTAGCTTCGCCCCACTCATCATCATTCACCCCGTGGATATGCTGTGATTTTTTTTTTCGTGCCTCCTCCTTTGTGTTTGAGTCACGCGCTGCAAGTGTCGAGCTGTGACAGTTGTTAGTTCGCCCTCGCCTTCTGTGTTTTCTTTTCCTGCGTCCTTCGTTCTTGAGCAGCGCGCAACAAGTTTCCAGCTGCTTGCCGTTGTTCGTGTGAGATTCCAGTCTCTTGCTATCACATTCATTGCTTCGCCCTTGAGGCGAAACTGACTTTTTTTGCATTTCGCGGCCATGTGTAGTAAGCAGAAGATCACTAATACTTAATAGATAGAAAGGTAGAACATTTCTTATCGGACGTTTCGCAAACCAGAACTACAACTCTCTCTTGATTATTTTTGCCGAACTTGTTTTCTTGAAAAATTAGATAATTAAAAATTCGTAATTGGGCAATTGAGAAGAAAACAAGAAAGTAGTGTGAGCTACTACATGTGAATAGTCAGCAACATGCATTTCGTCGCGTTGTCATAGTGTGTCAGCATATTTTTACACTTTGGCTAAAGATAGCTGGGACACCCTGCCCTGTACAAGGATATGATGTGCTTTCCTCCCCCTTCTTTCCGTCCTACTCACATCACTTCTCCTCACGCTCACATCCTTTTCTCACCTCTTTGTTATACTATATTATACATGGCTATTATATGCTTTCTTTCTCCTTCTTTCTGCTTCTGTTTATTTCTCCCTCTCTTTCCTTTTTTTTTCGCTCTTTCTTTGTTTTTGTATCTTTTTCTCGTTTTCTCGTGCATAGACGCAGTCACATGGCTGTCATAAATGGTTGTTCAGCTAGCGTGCCTGGATAGCAAAGTGGTTACGACGCGTCGCCTTTGAACCGTGGGTGCACGGGTTCGAACCCCGCCTCACCAAGAAATTTTACTTTCTTTTATTTATTTCTCCTCCTCCTCTCCGCTTCTCTCCTCCTAGTTTCCTTCCTCCAACGCATTTCTTGGCGACGCGAGATGCCATTAAGGTTGATGCCATTCACGATGATGATAGTTTTCTGTTAATGCCACATGGGGCTTTGCCGAGCTTAAACAGCGCCGCTATTAAAGGACTACAAATACCGACCCCTATGCCTTCCTTCGCTTCTTTGTCAGTTGGTGTTCATTAAGATTCCGTCTAACAATGAAAAACGAGCCCTTCATAAATTCTCCTGCTTTCATTCGTTCCTTGTGAGGATCTCGTTCCGGCAGAAGCGATGTCCTCAGCTAGTATGCGAGGGCTTATTGATCACCTGCGAGCTCTTGAAAAGTTCACGTGCCACGTGAAGCCAGCTGGCAAAGAAAGAATGTTCGAAACTCGCCATCATCGCTACAAACACCGCTGTCTACTACTCCAAGATTTACATGCAAAGAGAGAGAGAGAGAGAGCGATGTTTATCGTGACAGGAGAGCTGAGAGGGCGGCCTGAAGCAATTTTCTGAGCTGTTAGTGTTAGAAAAGGGGAGGAGGTGGTAAAGAGAGGAGGACGAATGTGTTGATGATGAGGAGGAAGATGATGATGAGGTAAAACCTTGAAAATCCCAAACCTATTTACAGTCTCTTTTCAAGTTCTGTCTCGCGCAAAAAATTGCTGACCACTTTCAAAATATTGCGCTGATGACGAGGTGGAGGTCCCAACAAAACCTCGTCCAATACTTCTTGCTTCATAGATTTCAACAAGGTGGTCATCGATTTTCTTGCGTGGTATATCGCGGGCAGACGCACAAAAGGTGTTCAGTAGTCCCAGGAGTGCGAAATGCCTCGCAATTCTGACTGTCTGCACGGCCGATAAGGTGTAGGTAATGCTGAGCGAACGCCACATGTAATTGTATTCTGTGCAGTAAGCTTGTACTGCACCTTTTCATGGTTGACTGTATTCTAACGTGCATGTCTAGGTCGAGTTCTCGAAGACGGCGGTGATGATGTCTTGGAAAAAAAAAACCCGATATGTTGCAGTAGTTTGGCGGAGGAGTGTATACACAACGGCCATTAGTGTTACGGACATTATTGTCGGGTGGCTGTGGCGCTTTCGACAAAGAATGTGGCGTTAATGAGGGTCGTCTTTGTCTCCGCATCGGCTTGGTTGTTTCCGTGTGTGCCGCAGTGCCATGGAATCCACTGATACATCATGCAATGGCCAGTTTTCAGGGCTATGTCATATGATTCGGCCACTTCTTGAGCAAGATGATATGGACCTCGTTTAAGCGCAGAATCTATTCCTTGAAGCGCTGATTTACAGTCATAAATTATAGTCCAGTTGTGAGGCGGCTGCGTCGATATAAAACGCATTGCCTCACGAATGGCCACAATCTCTGCGGCCGTCGATGTAGTTCCAAAGGGAAATGTTTGCTGCTCTTCAAACTTGGTGTGACGAACGCCGCTGTTGAATCAGTGGATGTCACAGACCCGTCAGCAAACACATGTATGGAAGCAGCATATTCTGTAGATATATATGATAACGTTATTTGCTTTAGGCCACATGAAGGTATACGCGATTTTTACCCACTGCGGGAGTGGATACGTGCACCTCAGGTCTTGATAAAGTCCATGCTGGTACCTCTGCAACATTTGCAGGAGCGAAGCCCGAGGGAATGATGCTCTCAGAGAGCGAGATCAATTCTGCGAAAGCGCTGTCTGGTCGGTGGGTGTGGATCGTCGATAGAGGATGACTATCATGACGGGTCAACAGTCGGAGATATATTCTTAGAGGTTCGGATGAAATATAACTATCTGTGGGAGTCACGCACAGAATACCCGATAGGTGGACGGGAGAACGACAGCCGCTGTAGCGCAATTAGTAGAGCATAGGACGCTTTATTCGAAGATTGAAGGTTCGGTTCCGACCCGCGGTAGGTTTTATTTTCGTCCTCTCTTATTTATTCACATTTATAGTATAATTACTACAATACAGTTAAAAGACTACGTATAGCATAGCTTATATGTTCCTTAGCCTCAATGTCTACCGGTTTTCATTACAGATACACTGCAGACCGCTAAAGCACATTCGGGAAGTGTTCTTGTATCATCAGATGAAGCCAGGATGGCCACATGGCTTTAGGATAATCGTTGGAGCACTGCGTGTCCAGGAGTCAACAGCTTTTTTTGACAGTGCACTTTATGTCACTGTAAACATGCCAGTACTCGGTGCGTGGACGCCAAGACTTCTTCGCCGACGCCAGACGCGATGGCGCAATTGCACTTTGACTGCTAGAAGCTGATATCCGAATAAAATGATAAACATATTCTAATGGTAAGCTAGCGTGCAGTTTACATTTACGTATACGTTTCTTCATATTTTGCAGGTACCAACACCGACGGCTGATGTTGGCGCTGGAAGAGTCGGGGCTCATGGAGGCGAGTCTCAAGAAAAAGGCGCCGCCAGAAGGCCACAGGAGCAGTGTTCCTTTCAACATGCCATTTTCCGACTATCTATACGTCTACGTTAGCGGTTGTTGCCTCTCCTTGGTTGTATTTTTCGCCGAGGTGCTCGTGGCCAGGAAGGCTCGACGGCAATGATTCCTCTGAGACACTCAATCAACACGCTGATCGACGGCAGGATCAGTCTTAAAATTAACTCCTAGGTTTTAATGTAGCCACTTGCACAGCGTCATTTCAGCAGCGGAACTCCTGCTCACGTCGGTACTGGCCACAACGAATGATCAAGGGTTCTTTGTCGAAAGCGCCTCAGCCACCCGACAATAATGTCCTGTTATCGCGACAGTAACAGAGCCATGGACATAAGCTGGCCCCCAAAAATGTGAGGGACATAAAAACGTGGGTTATGGTGTGTGCAACGTAATCTCTGCACTATTGCGGGGTGCGCAAATTAAAGGGACTGTCTACCGCTCGGAAAATTTTTTTTGATTGTGGTGAAAATGAGAAGATCGTTCGTCACATCGGCGGCAACGAGCGCGCTTTCGTCCCATAAAAAAGAATTATAATTTTAATCTGATGTTGAAAACCGTGAACGAATGAGCGCTAACGTCACCCAACAACAAAGTAGTCGCAATTCCCGCAATCTATAGGTGTGACAGGCTATCCACGCAGGTGGACTTATTTTGCTTAAAAACAAACATGTAGAACTTCAGAGTGTATTTTCCGCTCTTGAAACAGCTTTCGATTGCGTCAAAAAGTAATTTTTGCTGTTTTTTTTATCTCATGCGTCCAAAAAGACGCCTGGCGGCGCTGCCGACGCCGCCGCTTTCGAGTTCGTCTGCTTCAACACCCAGCGCTGATTGTACCGTTACGCTGCACTGTCGTTATAGGATGTCTCGCGCGTGCTGCGCTGTGAAGGCATGCATTTATCATCGCTACATCAGTACAGGAGTTTAGTTACATCGTTTGCCTGCAAGACCGTCACAGAAACGTCTGTGGGAAGATACCCTCGGGTACAGTTTGTCCTCTTACAGCCGAGTGCGTTCCAATCACTTTCTCGCTTCGGACTACCAAGCGCCTTGTGCACACAAGAGAAGGATTCGAAAGCGGCTCAAGAGTACAGCTGTTCCTTCTGTTCGGCTGCACGTCACGAAAAGCAAGGTACGATACTTCAGAATGTTTCATGCGGCAATGTACGTATACCGTACATTTCAATACCGGCATCCTCGCCATTGACGTTCACATCGATGTAGGCCACCCTTAGGACGACGGTGTGGAGACAAAGTTTACTGAAGTCGTCCTCCAACGTGACGCAGAGCTTGTCACTACGTATAACGGGGACGTCCCAACAGCACACGCACTATTGCTGTGGGCATTGCAGTGCAGCGTTTGCAACGACACCTGCGTGACAGGTTTGCATGAATTAGAACCCAGTCGTTGAGCGCCTACTTACCAGTCGACATTTCCAAGGCGCCCAACTTGCGGTGACGGAGGCCTGTCAAAGGCTGGGTCATCGCTTGTGCTGGCGCTACTCGAAGAATCATCGCGGTCCGGTGCGTCGACGTATCTAAGTTTTGTTCCCTCATGCGTTCCAAAATTCTCTTTTCTAATTCGCTTAGGTTTCCCAACGGAATGTCTCGTCTCTTGATACGGTCTGCTACAGCGTCGACAGCGCCAAAAGCGCTGTTTTGTTTTTTCCGGGTCGACTTGGCTTGGATTGCGGCAGCAGTGCTAAAATAAACGCATAGACTGCAATCATAGCAAAACGAATGTTCTGTAATCGTATAATAAGTCTTCATTTAACCGATGGCGCGCTGAAAACGACTGTTACATTCATTGCATTAGTGTTCAGCGAAAATAAAGAAATCCTACAGAAATGACATGTGCTTTCGGTTTTAAGTTTTACCGGCACTACAATCGTCATCGCGTCCACCAACCAGTGTTGTGGGACGTATTCACACCAATGGAAGAAGACCCAACGCAGATCGAAAATTCTGTTTTAAAATTTTCTACTCACTTTCCAGAGAAACCGCTGCAAGGTTGTACACTTCAGACGATATGCTTTCGATTGCGGTACAAAACAGAAAAGCGATGAAGGACGGTAGACAGTCCCTTTAACACAAGGGGAATATGGCACACTTTTGAAACTGATATGATATTTTCACTTTGTCGTTTTCCGGCATTGCTTGTTTATCACATAACGTTTTCGTCCCCTTTCGTTTCTCTACTGCTTTGTATTTTCTTGCTTCCTTTACTCTACATAGCATGGATCTTTCCATTCGTTAACCATAATATTCAATCCGCGGATTCAGGTAGCTGCTGTTTTTTATATTTTGTCTAGGAGAGTTCCTCCCGACAGTTAATTCCTCACTTTCGATCTACCTGTGTAATAATATTATTGTCTACATGCAGCTTTTGCAAAAATTGACATCGTGAATGAATAAACTATACGTGATATTGTCGGTGTAGAGTGTTCGCATTCTTGACACAATTACATCTTTCAGATGAATCGACAAACAGTGCTGACGCACTTTTACGATGCCATGATGTGATTTTCTTTTTTTGAGGCGGCCTCTCATGGGGTACACATTCGTCACTCGACTGTGTCTGGAAGCCGCGCTGTTGGAGTCGCTCGAGATCGACTCGAGCTTTACTCGAGAAACGAGACCTGCAGAGGCCCCTGCTGGTTCTGGACTATAGAAACGGAAGTACAGATAGTATCTTTCAGATGGACCGGGACTATTAAGCGAAACAGCGGCAAATACACCCTACCGCAGTCACTTCAGAGAAAACCGGAGCTGGATCAAAAGAGACACAACCTGGAGCTTTGACTGATAGCGATGGCGATGCTCGCACAACCTTTAGTCACTTTGGTGGAGAAAAATCAGCAGGGTTTTCAGAAGTGTCAATTACGTGGGCGTTCGCACCATCCGAGGTTCAAGTTCTCTGATCGAGTAGTGAGGCGAAGCGGCTATAAAGCCAAGGGAAAATGCGCTGTGGTTATGAAGAACAGGCCGCAAACCTATGGCATCGGAATTCTTGTAATAAATTCGGAATAAGGCAGTCATTTTCTTGCATTGTGTAATGGTTCGAATATATGTTATGTGCAGACAGCGATAAACGAATCAGAAGTATTAGCAAAGATTGCTCCCGAAGACGTAGTATCTGTTGTTCCGCCATATTTCCAGGGGATTACATCGCGGTTACAGCAGTCAGATGCAGTACTAACGGCAGCAGAAAGCACATGCCTCCTCCTGAAGGATTTTGGAGGCGGGCATGGTGCGGAATTAGCGAGCCACACAGCAATATATGTTGGAGAGATGATGTAGACTCTTCTCCTGGAGATTCGAGCTATGGAGACGCCAGGTGTGGTGAAGTTTCTTGACGTGCTGTCGGATAAACTGCTTGAAACGATGCGCCCCAATCGTTCGGCAGTCTAGGCACGATGTCCGGCGATTACACCATTCGCCGTTTACATCCGTCTCCGAGTTTCCATTCGGTTGAGAGATGATGTGGTAGCAGGGCTGCTCAAGATGAAAGAAAGTGAAGTGATAACAAAAGCTGATGAACAAGCCGAGTGATGTGCGGGTGTTGCGTGCCCCCTGCTCCACCCGCCAGGTGAAGCGCACATCTACGTAGATCTAAGTCGGCTTAACAAGTCTGTTGCGATAGAGATTTGTATTGCCGAAAGTTCAGGTGTAAGGGTTATTGGGGGGAGCGTCACGCTTTTTTAAGTTGTATGCTAATTCTTGCTTCCATCAGTTAATTGTGGAAGATGCGTGTCAGCTGCTGAAATTTTTCACGACGCCCTTCGACGGCTGCTGTTTTAGCTTGTTACCACTTTTGATTAAGCCCGTTCTGGTATATTTTCCGAAAGGCATGGGCAAAATCTTGGATGCACTTCCGTGCTTAGTGAACTATTCGATGACGTTCTTGATTATCAGAATATGAAATAGCGAATATGGGGACATCTATGCTATTTTAGGAAAGCTGTCTGCGGCCGGACTACGCACATTCGCTCTAACTGTTCGTTCGGCGTTCGAGAAGTGGCATGTCTTGGCTATGTTATTGATGTAACGGGCGTCCAAACGAACCTTCGAATAGTGCAAACAATCAAACAGGCTTCACGGCAAGCAGTACCTGTGCACGTCCGGTACGGCAAGCAGTACCGAACGTGCACAGTTTTTGGCCATGGTCAGTTTTGTAGGAAGGTTCATTATGCAGGAAGGCCATGTAGGAATGGTTACGCAGGAGTTATGAAGAAGGTTCAGGCCGATGCGCGAAGTGTTCACGTGATTGTATTGTATATCACGAGTATTGGCTAGGTATCAATCGAGTTCGGTTGGCAATCACTTGGCAATCACAGGACCAAGTAGCTTGATTACCATTATTTTGATAACCTTGACTAAACTATTTAGGTTGATGGACCTAAATTGGATATTCGAGGCTTCCTCTCGATTCGCCTGCATCCCAAGTCAACATAGTGTTCATTAATACTTAGGTACCCTAATTAACTTAGTTGAACTAAATTGCATATTCGAGGCTTGGTCTCGATTAGCTTTCATCCCAAGTCATACCGAACTCGGCATGACAGAGCACACAAGAATTTCCACTCAGCTAAATTAGGGCTAATTTTGCTTTAAAATATTTAGCTTTATTGTATTTAGCTAATTGGGTGCTACCGTGCCCCAGTAAGCTTAATTGGTCTTGGCTATGATTAACTTGGCTTGACTAGGCACAGCTATGATTAACGTGGCTTGACGTGGCTGCACTGGTATGATGATGATAGTTGTCTACATCGCGAACAGGAAAAACAGCGGGCATAACAGCTCTGCTGTAAAAATCAAATGTTTGACCAGTTATCTCTCACGTATACTCTTGTCTGGGCATGCGCAAAATTGTTTTTGTACCTACCTATCTTTCCGCCACTGTGTGCCTCTTCAGTTGTTAGTCGGCGTTTGTATTGTCTTGACTTCTATCTTGTGTCCGCGCGTGCACGCGCAGTCTCGTGACATGAATAACTACCAACTAGCTCAGCTCTCGGTTGCTCTCAACATGAGTGATGCGAAAAAATCACCATCACGTCATGACGTCCCCACACGACGTCACCATGACGTCACAGATTGCCAAAGTTCTCACATTGCGTCACATAACGTGACGCCAAGGCATGACATTGTCGCTTGGTCAAAGATGAGCGGATCACGGAGGCAGTGCAAAACCACGTGAGGCACAGAAAGCTTGCAAGTCCCCCGATCCTGGAGGCACTTCGAAACCATGTTAGGTGTACAAAGCTTTCGGAGGGGTTGGGAGATGGTCAACACACTGACTGAAAAGAAAAAGAAGGATAAGATGGCTTTCGCCTTCGAGTCATCTTAGGCGAATGCATGAGTGGCCTGTGCGCTTTAATTTTTTCATTGTTCAAAATAAATACAACAATGAGAAACTGCGCGTCCATTTCAACCCTAAGGTTGGATTCTTACGCAACATGGACCTTGACTACATTATAATGTTGTTTGATTTTAACCCTTTACACTCTTTCTACGGCATAGTGTACCCCACTTATTTTTGCTTGTTGTGTCGACTATTGGCTAAGAAAGCGCGAGATACGTTGGCCTTTTGTTGAATTGAACATCCTGCGTCATAAATGTATCTCCATTTACTTCATTTTGCAGTGTACCGTTGCATACGATCATTTTGCTGAAGGCACTACCGTGTTCGACGAGTAGTTCGACGTGCCGCTTCCCGCGAGACACGACAAAAGCATAATTTCTCTTTTCTCGAAACGGACATAACCGAGCACGAATTTGCGCTGTATATCTAGCCTGAGATTTCATTTTATTTATGCGAAAACAGAGCATAAATGACTTCAGGATAAAAAGATATTTAGTTACAACGTAATTAGGATTAATATAATGTACATAAATTAACGCATTATTATTGTTTTTGTTAAAACATAATATCCACGCCTTAAAATATTGTGATTTAAATTTCACGCATTTAGAGACAGTTCTATATAGGTGGGGTCTGAAAGGTTAAGCGGCGCATAGACCTGATGTAACCAAAGGGCGTCGCAACACTAATTTCAGCATTTCAGCTGCCGCAAAGTGTTTCCACCTCGACGTAGAGTTCACGTGCGAAAATGATGGAAGTTTTACAGTAATAGAGCTTTGATAAAAATTTGTATTGTTTAGAAAAAGACACCCTGTATGCACATATACAAGGCCTTTCAGCTAATTCACTCTGAAAAAAAGTTCTAAACGCAGGTTTTTCGAGAGAAGTAGGAACTCTGTTAAGGAGCAAGCTGTCAGGTTCGGCGGACGTGAGCAGCTGTGGAACACATGCCAATTGGGTAGTTAATTAACTAACATTTTCTAATGAACTTTTTAACTAGTGACGCTTGGCAGTTATTGCCAAAGGCAAGCTTGTAGCCACGGAGACGAAGATGCGGTATCAGTTTCTGAAGCAAAGAAAAAGTCGTTCTGTTGTGCACTGCAACCCGCGAAAATGAAGTATTTTTTCCGCATGAAACAGAAGCCGGAAATACAGGGCGATCGCAACATCCGCTGCTGACGTGTTGCAGTAACTGTGGCACCGAATTCGAAATGTCTGTGGTGATTCCCTAGGCTAGGAAGCCCCAACGCTCAGCTTAGACCACGGCTGGCGTTATCCCGCTGTGTATCGGTGAGCGCATGGAAGAGTCTAGTGATCGCCCACTACACAGTTGCCCGTTTTGGGAGTCTTGCATGGCAGGCGTTGCCAGCAGTTGTGCTTTTTTTCTTTTTTTCGAACACTTCTGACGTGGCTAGCTGGCAAGCAGACGTGCTACATGTGGGGCGTCACCATCCATTCATTTCTTTGTTAGGATCACCTGCTCACCTGCTGTTGGTTTATACTCACTGCTTGTTAAGGAAGCGCATGAGACAAAGGAAACGTTCGTTTGCGGAGTGAGGAAGGCTTTCGTGGCAGTGGCTGCATGGTGTTAGACGTTCTTGTGGCGCCGCTTTTATAAACCCGCTTGTTTCTCGTGGCGCGACAATGTGCTCTAGATTATGGCTCGGAAGAATGGCAAGAGCACTTTCCTTAACTTTGGAAGCCGTTTGATCCGTTGTATGAAATTCTTTTGTACAGCCGCACAACCTTTTTCCTGGAAGAGAGCCTCTGGAGCAGCAACAAAAAACCTTCCCTATCGGAAGCTAGAATATGAAGACCCCCATTTACAGCATATTTCACTAATGGTTTAACAGAACTAGGCGTTACAATGTTACCGACTGTTCTGCTTAACGCGTCTATGCGCTCGGCGATGAAACGGGGACTTACTTCTTCGGCTCCACGTCGCGTGGCAGTTCTTGCCAGGACAGCCTTTTCCGGTAGAGTCAAGCAAGGTTCGCAAGCAAACTTGTGGCCCAGGCTAAGAGTCCGCTTGTGTCTCTCAGGAAGCGATCCTTCACTGAGGAGCATAACACTCGCTTCGGCCGGCCGGGATTCCTTGACTGTAGGCGGCGTGGGTCGGACAGTGTTAGATCCATTCCGCAAGCTGGCCCGAAGTCTTGCACCACTGCAGGAAGACTTTCCGATGTTTTCTTTTATCCTGCCTAGTAAAACACGCCAAACGTAAGAAATTTTTGAAGTAATGACCAAGGTCGATTCACATAGGTCGGGAAGCTTCGGACGAAAAACGGTTCAGAACCTATTGCCAACGACACCAGCAAGGGGAGTTATGGGTGCTGCGATTGAAGCGCGGCTATGTATGGAGGGAACAAACACTAATAGCGAAAAACCAAGTTTTATTCAAACGTAAAGCAATCTTTATGTTTTGCAAATTACATTTATTTCCCGAACAATATTATGTAGGCGCAATTTGCCAAGAATGTACGACAGTGTTTAATTCTTACAAAAAACCTTTTTCTTAGCGCCCCCTGAAGAGAGGCGCACGTCATTGTCATTCAGTGCAGCCCTTGCGGTGCATGCAAAGGCGCGCTCGTAAGTTCGTCTGCGGCGACACGCCCCCTCAAGTGTTCTGGTGTTTCGCACTTGCATGCGTTCTGTGAATTATTGTGGTGAGAATTTGATTTTGGTGTACGCGAAGTTGCGAGGTGCGTTTCATCGTTGGTGAACGTGTTGGCTACGGTGTTCAACGGACAACGGCACGAGGCGGCTAACATTTCACGCCGAACGCTTTCCTCGGTACTCGCGGAAACGATGTGGTGTTTCAAGGATGCAATAGCAACACGCGTACGCCTGGCGAGCCCTCTGTTCTAGATAAGACACCGGGGCAACGGTTCGGAGTAGTGTGCTTGCTGGATTTTCATGGATCAGTATTCCTGCTGCCCGGTTTCCTTCGTGAACACGCGGCGCCTACTATATTTCCTGTTATCGGTGAGCAGATCGCTAAGTTATCTGTCGCGCCACAATCCCTAGATTTCACATGTCTTGATACGTTACACGTAAGGTTAATTTATCGGAACAAAAGGCAAAACATAGTGCACGTAGTGTATACGCACTTTTTGTACTTATTATGACATTTGTTGCTCATTGTGTAGGGTGTGTTAATTGCGTTATTGTGATCATTGAATAAAACTGAAATATTATTTTGGCGTGACCAGGCGTAATTTATTCTCGTTAGAACTGAAGGACACATGCAATGCGCTCTTTAAGTCCCCTGCGCATGTGCGAAGTAAATAAGCAACGCTGCAAACATGAGAGGTACGCTGTTGCCTACTGTATTCACGCCGTGCCAGATGACACGAACGTAGAATAAAAGCTCAGAGAATGAAATTTCCTGGTAAAACCAAAGCGATTTGCACGACGGTACACTTAAACACCGCTGTTAGCCACGGGTCGATATTAGTTTAGCTAGCGTTGGCTTCAAGCGCACAAATAACATGAAACACAAATAACATGAAAATCATGACATGCATGTCATGTAAGGCATGATTTATTTTCCGTGCTCATGGTGCGCTCGCGGTCGGTTTGCTAGCTTTATAGCCAGAAGTGGTATTGCGTATTGCGGGACACGACTAGCGAATAGCTGAATATAGCTACAAAATCCAGGGAGAACTGAATGTGCGACCATAGTTCTTCCTGAACGAAAACGACCACAAGTGCCAATGCATCTATATGGCGTCACGCTGTGTTTTTATGACTTTCTTTCGTGCGATCATGTCACCATAATCGCAGACTCATACCTACCACTTCATCTCGTTGCATGAACGTGATGCAACTGAATGCAACTGAATGCAACTTACTGGCCCCCTTAAAGGGCCAGTAAACAGGCTCTGGCTTTTTTTTACACCCCCCACAACAAGCTCGCCAATGCGTACAGTAGACCGCGGCGATCACATTTTCCGAATATTACAGCGCTGCGCGCCGCGCAGACCCTCCATTTCGAAAAACAATTCCCGCGCTTCTTTCCTTGGCCGGACCAATCCCCCTCGTACGCGCAGTAACGCGAACTTGACCATGGGCAACTTGACGTAACACCGAGCTCGTCGATTGGCCTAAACCAGGTCTCAACAAGTTAACGTCAGTTCCTGTTCCCACCCACCGCTACGAAACTGCGCCTTGTTCCTTGGCTCTGCGGTGATGCGGTTTCGGCCACGGAGTTGTCGAGTTGTCGCGCGTATATTCCTCGCACTGCACAGCACTGCATAGCACCTGCACGCACCTCGCCTTCGACATGAGCAACACGTGGAGGAAGAGGGAGGAAGCGTTGTCGGCTGCAAATTGAGCGGAGAGAGGGGGAATCTCGGGTAGCTTTGACGGGTCGCGCTTGCTTGGTTTTCCCATTGCAGGCGCTGCAAGCGGGGTTCTTTTCTCTCCCTCCCATTCGTCATCTTGGAAAGCAAGCACGCATTCCTGCTGCATTGTGAACTGTCACAAATGTTTAAAAATACCGAAGAGCCCAAAACTGCCCGTCATGTTACGGAACACGTGCGACAATGTAAACAGTAAACAACCAGGAGCCGCAGCAAGCGAAAGTGCATTGCGTGTGGTCGAGCTCGCCGATGACGTCAATTGCTGACGTCGTGTCACGTTGCCGAAGTGGGCGGAGTCACGACGACGGGTTACGCCTTCCCCTCCCTAGCTGTGGCGGAGAAGGGTGGCGAGGCCGCGCGAGAATTTGAAACCAGCGGAAACGGATGTTCTAACCCCTGTAACTTCCTTATTAGAGCACGTATTCGCTAAATTCTTGCGGCAGCATGTTCACATAGCAAAAGTGCGCATATTTCTCTTCATTACAATTTTTGGATCTCGGGGTTGTTTACTGGCCCTTTACAGCGCTTAACAGTTGTGCAGCGTATGCGATGAGATGCCATGGCGGTGTCAGCAATCGTTTCGTGCCTCATTTTGTATGCTATCTCGCTTACGCATCCATAGCTAATTTTTCTGCAACCAGTATACCTAACGGTTTTCTATTGCGGCCATGGTGCTTAATCAATTCTGATCGTTCATACTTTTTTTCGAGCATACGCCTTTTGTTATCGCACAAAAAGGCAGAGTTCCTAACATGTAACGGCAGCTAAAGCATTCTTAAACCATAATGGACGATAACATGAGTAAACACTTACCTAGAATTGCTAGCGCATAATGTTCTCACGTCGGAGGAAAAAAAAAACACACACGCACACTGCGCTACCCATATGATGAGCAGCTAAATTACTACCCTCGAACGTTTCGGAAGGGTCTTATTCTTCATAATGATGGCTTTGGCGTTAACGCGTAAGTTCATCCGTTTTACTGAAAAACAACGCCTCACCGCGCTAGGAAGAGCGGCCCAAGAGTCTAAAATTTCGACCATTCCGTGAGTATGTATAGAAAAGTTTAGATCGTGCTGACTTTCCGCATAGATGGGCACGCTTTTCCATCTATTCAGTCGCATGCGTGCAGTCATAGCTCAAGCTGCAAAAGACTGTTCAGTATTGTTATCGGCAATGCACGAATGGGTCTAACTCCATGCTGAAAAGGTGTGCAGAGGTAGTTAGCCAGGGTAATAACACAGTCCGTACGTCACGTACAGAAAAAAATGCTCTATTAGGCATTAACTACCACGTGTTTTCGAACGAACGTGAATAAAAAACTAAGCACAGTAAGCGCCCAACATAGCCCTTGCGCAGAATTACCTCTGCAAGAAACGGCACGACTTTGGTGATGATAGGATTCTCCTTCACTGTTGATGATGGTGGTAATTTGCAATCGATCAGTTTCAGACCATCACTGATTCAAACGCACGTTAAAATCAGTAGAAAAAAAGCACAGGCAACACTCACACATCTCAAGAGCTGGTACTCTTTTCAAGACTTCTCGCCCTGATACACCAGTCGTTTCTGCATGACCAGAGGTGGACCCTCATGTGCGTAGGAAAGCGCTATTTTGAATGTCCAGTGAGACCATCATAATATGTCTCTCCTTTATTGTAGTTTTGACACTCACGCATCGTATATGTAAACCAGAATTACGGACGGGAGAAATCGCACAGGACTTACGTACATCCTTATTAAGCCTAAATTCCATGTCGGCGTAAGCCACAGTTTTCCTAAAAAAAATAGATTCTTCTGCAAATAGAGGGCGGGACAACTGTGGACAGCAGTAACGCTACTGTGCATAATCAGCTTATCATTATCTGGTCCTTCAATACTTGCTTCAAAGGCTGACGTCCAAAATAAATTTCCGTTATCTAGAAAAGGAATTTGGTATAGTGTCAAGAAATCCGTTACAGCGTTACCGTTATTTTTGAAACCTGAGCATCCAGTATATTACGAGAAATCTGAGGCATCGACGTTCCGTTCCTATCGAAGTTGGCTTTCCTGAAAGCTTCGGGACATCTGAGCCAAGTGCGAAACTCGAATTTGCTGAAGAAATAGCGCTGCACAACGAGCCCAACTGCCACACTTCTCCTGGGTGTCAAGACCCGCTTCTCAGACAAAGGTGAAAGATCTTGTGAGACGCAGAGTGGTCTATATATTCCAGTTGGAGCTCACGATTGCCTACGATCTCCTTTGCGACTGCGTAAGACATTAAGAAAAACACAATATGCAGGCATTTATCATAACTGCTTGCTCACAATTTTTCTTTCTTCACATTACGTGTTATACCCAAGTCGCTGCACAAATCAGCCCCCTTGGTTTGAATGTTGTGAAGAAACTCTCAGACTGGTCAACCCCGGTTGCCGTGTTTGCAAGGGGTGAGGACGCTACCTGGCTAGGTGCTTTTATGGGGAACACCACCACACCTGTGACATTGTGGAATTGCTTCGAGAAGAGCGGCTGCACTGGTAATCTCACTTCGTACGTAACGCAACGTGACGTTAGTTTTCCAAGGCCGGCCTTTGTTATGTTGTTCTTCAGAAAACATCGCTCACCCCCGATATCAAGAACAGACATGGTTGAGTTTGAGAAGTATTACCCGTATGTTCATTGGATCTTTCATGTCGGCAGGCACGAAGAAGTGCTTGAATACTTTTCTGGCCATCTATGCCAGGTGATCACAGTCAGCGGCAAGGAAATAAATGTTCCGTCAGACGGCTATATATCCTGCGAGGTGCGTAAATTGTACACAGATGCGGACGGCCTCAGTGTCGAAGGGCCTGTGCCGGCCCCCGGGACGTATCCGAAGCACGAGAGCATTCCTTTTGCCGTACACGACAACGAACCCGGCAATTGCTTTGGGAGGGTTGGCCCCGCCATTGATGTTGCGAAGAAGGTATACATGGCACTTAACAACACTCTGATCGAGAAATGCAACAAAGGCGAGACTCCTTCTCTGCTGTTAGACAAACAGGCTAACTTCGTTTTTTCTCACTCCAGTGGGACACCCATTAGTTCCTACTACGCTTACGCAACGTTTCCATTGGCGTCCGTTTGCTTCCTTACTCGCCGAGGTGAACCATTAAGACCATCATTCGCTTCCACCTGGACGTCTTTCTTTGCTATATCGTTGATACTGATGGCCATGGCAATGAGCTTGCTTTTCGTGCTTCATATCACAAGTCGCCAGCACCGAGTAAGGTGTCACCTTTTGGCTTGGGCAACTTTCTTCACGGCGACATGCTTGTGCCGCTCAGCACCGCAACCAACTAAATCAACGCAATTAGTCGCGAGAGTCACAATTGCTGCTTGGATGCTTACCATGTTCTGTTTGGCCCAGTTCATTCAGTCGGAGATTACGGCATCAAAGACTGTCCCTGCATACTCGCCCGAAATAAGACACACTGGAGAACTAATCGCAAAACTTGATGCTGGCAACATAAGGCCTTGTATGAATTATATGTTTGCCGTGGCCGTTAAGGAACTGAGCGAGAGCTTGGTGCTCATGAAATCAATCCACGACGCGAACCGGAGATGTGGTAGCACATGCGTGGGCCGCGATGTTTTCACTGGCTGCAGTTCTAAAGCGCAGAATGGCACCCACGTCCTCATACACTACTGCCGCCCGTTCTTGAACAACTTACCGAAGGGACTTGTTATAGGAGAAGACCGGCTGATGACATTCCATCACTGGTTACCAACACACAGGCGATCTCCTCTAAGGTGAGCAGATGATGATTATTCATATCCTGTTTTCGTAAATATACTTTTTGAATATAGACATATAGGACATTTACGCTCATAGTTCACTAGATGTTCCTGTTAGGAAGGCAGAAGTTGTCGATAGAATCGCAGCTTCAGAGTGAGCACAGCTGCTCGCCTAAGTCACTGCGAGAAGAAAGTGTCTCTGGTGCAGTGGGAAGTGATTTTCAGATTCTCTGTATTGTTTGCGTCTCATTTAAAATGTTTTGCAGTTTGAGTACGAAAGCGACATTCAGAATGTGAATTTAATTTTCTCCAAATCTGAGAAATTTGAATAGTAATATTCAAATGTACTTGTAGAATTCAGCTTTCGAAATTTTCAGTGCAAGTGGAGAGCGGTTTTCTGCGGGATTTATGTAAAGTCCACCATGCTACTTTTTATCTCCGGGAAGTCTCGTAACAACACCAGTGTTTTAAAAAATCCGGACAGGACATTGTCATAAATAGGTCCTGACATTTGTTTCGTAGAACTGCAAGCTAACCGTTTTCGTGGCTCTAATGGTGCATTCAGACGGCTGACCCAATCCGGACTTGTCGTGCACGTAGACGACGAATCCACGGATGACCCGCCTGCAGGCGCATCTACTCGGCAGACAGAGTCCTAGCAGACAACACCATCAGTAAGCCGGATTACTCTCGACCACAGCCTCTGCGCTCACCTGCACTCGCTGCCAGCAGAGCGGTTTAAGAGTAAACATCATGGAGGCCAACAGAAAAGGAAGCTTGCTTTGTCGAGTGTGGAACATTGTAGATGACTGTAATAATTTTCGGTGAAAATGGCGTTTTTGGCGTAATGGTTGGATACGAAGGAAAATCTGCTGCAGAGAGCTGCCGAAGACTGACGTCACTGTTGTCGCGCGCAAGGCCCCGAATACGAAGGGAGGACACAGTGATGCGCCGATATCGGCAGTTTTATTACTTACGGATAACAGGTAGTTACAATGGGCATTGCACTACAACACATTACGTTTCCATCTCTTAGTTCGCATCTTGAACTTAACGTCAGTGTTGGAACACGGGCCGTGTTCTCAGACTGCCGCTGTCGGCGACTGCGCCACTTTGCCTGTCGTACAATCCCGCGTGTACAATGAATAAATTGACGGCGTACCCTCTATTCTCCAACCCACTAGTCAGTGCGCATTGAAAGTGATAGATATTTCAAAGATGAACGTCGTGGACTACGGCCCCAGGAATAACTTAAGCAAGCACCAGCAGAACTGAGCTCGACTGAGCTCGACGGTACAGCCGTACGGGTGGAGCGATTGTTAGAGCAGCAAAAAAGTGTACTGGTTGCCAGATACTGCTGGTTTGTCCGTTAAAGCTACGACGTTCGTGGCCCGAATACCGATGCGAAAAACAGGTTGGGGATCTCCTCGTCGCTGATGTGAGGTCAGGTGACACCCCACGTGCCCCTCTAAATCCGGATTTGGTCGGTCGTCTGAATGCACCAAAAACGAAGATTTTTACGTTTTTGCTCAATACCTAGGTGATTAACGTGAACAACAACAGCGAGCAATTGTGGTGCCTTCTTATTGCGCACCTCGATTTGTAGGGCTAGTGCACCATGTATATTCGGGTGCATCGTTATAAGATAACCGCATTTCCTCGTCAACAGTACATGCATATGAGCGTGAATCTATGGACACGCAATATGTGCTAATTCATTAGCCGGATGGTCGATAACTCCGTCGTCTGCCTAATGAGCGGGTCTATATTTTTAGTCGCGGAAGGAACCGGCGGTCGCGATTTGGTCGTGTGGTTGGGGTCTTTCGCGTGCTTCTAAGTTGTATCCGACCATACAGGAGCGTAGCTCAAGAAACATGACGTGGGTCTAGGCCAGAGACTTTTGAGAAATATGAAAGCTATAAAGTTGGTAAGTAAACATTTAGATAAACAAAGATGAACATTTCCGCGGAACGAGAGATAATGAAGGCATTGGCGATGCTTAGGCTTTGTGTTGAAGGCATGTCAGAAAACTAGCGTTAGGTCCGCATCCGCCCACTGGAATGATGGTATTGTACTCTTCACATAGCGCTGACGCCCCAGCATATGAGGACTTTCGTCGCCGGGTTGGTGAAGGCAGAAGGTGTGGGGGCCTTAAGATTAACCTTCATCTTCCTTCGGACCCTTCTCCAAATTTCTACTAAAACAGTCCACACGCCATTCGGATGTTCCTCTAATTTAGGAGCACGTTTCCACACACACACACACACACACACACACACACACACACACACACACACACACACATATATATATATATATATATATATATATATATATATGTGTGTGTGTGTGTGTGTGTGTGTGACAGAGACAATGCCCTTTCGTCGGGCAAGCTGTTCTATTCTGCTCCTCCTCTTCTGCCACATCGGTGTTCTCCCAGCTCCTCGCGCAAGCAGCCGAGCCGCATTACCGTTTTTGCCTTTCACACTCAGCCACGCTGCGGACCTGGCTCGTGGTCGAATGTGCCCTGCTTCTGGATCATCATGACTGTACCGTAGTATTTCTGTGCGCAGACATTTCGGAACGGCCAGGAGGTAGCGTTCTTCCGAAAGGTCCTGGTGCCACTGACGACGGCACAGTACATCATTGCGTATTGCAAACAACGGATTTGTTTCCGTGCCCGTTACAGATGAAATGATTGGCGCCAAGTCCTCGTCCTCTTTTTGGGTTTTACGCACGTTTACTTGGGCAAAATAGATCTGATTTTGCGTGCTTCCTTCAACGCGCAGGAATGGGTTGCGTGACAAGGCATCGGCGATGTTGTTCAAGACCCCAGCGCGATGAAGTACGTCAAAGTCATACTCTTGTAGCGTGATAATCCACCGAGTAAACTTATGCTTGAACTGTTGCTTGGAAAACATCCAAGTCAACGCAGCATTATCAGTTACCACGGTGAGCCTGCGCCCGAACAGATAATAACGGAATTTATCGTCCACGCTCCACACCACTGCCAGGCATTCCAGCTCATTGGAGTGATATTGGCGCTCTGTCTCGGAGAGTTTCCGGCTGGCATAAGCAACGATGTACTCGACGCCGTCTGGATCACGCTGGACTAACACTGCCCCTAGACCGACTTGGCTAGCGTCGGTGTGCACTTCAGTGGTCCAGTCATCACTGAAGTGACTCAATACAGGAAAGGCAGCAAGTGTTTGCTTTATCGTCCGAAAAGCAGTTTCTTGTGCGGCGCCCCATTCAAACTGGACGTCCTTTTTAAGGAGATCGCTCAGGGGAGCCGCAATCGAAGCGAAGTGGGGAATAAACCTCCGCAAGTAAGATGCCATGCCCATAAACGACTGCACTTGCTTCAAGCTGGCTGGTGTGGGATATTCCGACACTGCTGCGATGCGCTCCGGGAGTGGCTGTATACCGTCGGGAGAAATATGATGTCCAAGGTACGCTATCTTAGACAGACCGAACTGGCACTTCTCTCGGTTTAAGCGGAACCCCGCCTCATAGAGTCTGTTTAGCACTTTTTTAGCGCAGGTGTTCATCTCTGTGGTGCCGACGACGAGGATGTCATCTAAATAGACCACGCAGGCTCGGTTCTTCAGTGAGCCTAGCACGGAATTCATCAAGCGCTGAAATGTGCTAGGGGCCGTTCTGAGCCCAAACGGCATGCGATTGAATTCATATAGGCCTGACGGAGTGCGAAAGGCGGTCTTGCACCTATCCTCTTCTGCGACGTTAATCTGCCAGTACCCTGCACGCAAGTCGAGTGAGAAGAATCTGCAGTGGCGAACTGTATCGATGGCGTCGTCGATGCGAGGCACTGGGTACGAGTCTGGCGTCGTACACTTATTGAGCTGCCTGTAGTCTACGCAAAACCGCATGGACCCGTTCATCTTTCGCACGAGCACGACAGGTGCTGCCCAAGGACTTGACGAAGGCCTAATTATGCCCGCGGAGAGCATTTCGCGTACTTGATCTGCGATAACGGCGCGCTCTCTCTCAGCGTATCTTGTCAACGGCACGCATATCGGAGAGTGGTCCCCCGTTGGTATTCGATGCAAGGACATCTTAGTACCCGGGAGATCTGCTGTAGTGTCGGCGAATATTGCTTTATGTCGAGTCAGTATAGCACTTCAGGTAAGCGGACTCGGCGGCTCACCTTTCGGCGTTGGCAGGGGCGTCGCCGCAGCCTCGGTTGACGAAGGCCGGAGCTCTACGTGGCCGCGATCGATGGTGATCTGGATGTCATCCGACAGCAGGACGTCTGTGCCCAGAATCATGTCGGCAGGTAGGTCCTCGAAGACAGGAATGGCTGGCAGAAACTTTGTGCCCGCTGTCGTCCGGACATAGACGTCGAGCCTGCCCACTGGCATCACGCTGCCTCCCAGTCCGCGAAGTGGAGGCTGCGTCGGAAGAAATGGCGTCCGGAGCGTGGGGAAATGGCGTCGGGAGCGTGACGTCGGTGTAGTGCCGTTCGTTCAGCACCGGCATCAACAAGCGCTGACAAGTCGTCTATCCCTTCAATATGCACTGGTAAAAGTGGAGTTTGAAAGGCTTGGTACTGGGATTCATGCACTACAATAAAACTGTCGAATGCAGTATGCAAATAAAACAGGTTGAGTATTAACTGAATAGGTCAGACCATAACGTTTAACTAACCTACGTGGCTACAAAAAACGTCACGAAGCTGATATGTGTGCCCTTTGGGCCATCAGTGAAAGCACGCGTTGCCGCGAATTTTCACGAAAACATCGTGTCTTTTATCGGCATTTATCGTGTCACGGAGGGCCCGGTTTGTACACTGATGCGGGACACATGCAACGTCGTAGTGTTCATTTCTTGATAACGCGTTAACACTGAGGCTACCACAACTGAACAAGGAGTGACTGCGCACTGCTGCCGTTTTGTCGTCTATTAACCTTCCTCGAGAGGATGCTCCTGAATTCCGCTTGGCGGCGCGACAGCCTATGGGCATTGAGAATAGACGGGCACAACTTTCGGAGACAAATGTTGTTTCCTCCTCAAAGGTGCCTGCATAAAAGCCTGCACCAGTGGGTGCGCTACCTGAACAGCCGTCATCAGCCGGACGCCCAATGAAAGCGTCGATTGGCTTATCAGGGGGTTATTTCTTTAGTCACAGAGGCAATCTGCTATTGCGTTTGAGAGGGGGCATTTTGAAGACACCTGAGTGGGTACATTTTAACCTCTTCAGTTGTATCCGACTTCATAGCAGCCTAGCTACTGTAGAGCAGAATACAACTTAAGCCGGCTGCTTTATAGCCGCCCCTAGCCATGAAACCCACCGTCATGGCTACAAGCGGCGCTGGCCAGAACTCCCAGGTGTACATGCGCGGCAATACCCAATATCGTTCTCGTGGAGACGACCGCCGATGTAGCTCAGTTAGTAAAGCATTGCACGCACAATCCGAAGGTTGTAGGTTCGGTCCGTACCAGCGAAAGCTGTATATTCTTGGACTGATTTCTACCTATGATGTATGGCGCAATTATTACAATAGAGTTAGTAGACTACAAATAACGTCTGATATACATTTTTTACTTCATTGCCTTCAGGGTTTTCATTTCACTTAGAGATTCAGAACGCCAAAGTACATTCGGAAAGTGTTCTTATATCAGCCGACGGAGCCAGGATGACCACTTGGCTTTGGGATAGCCGTGGGTGCCGTACATGACAGGGAGTCACGCACGACTTCTTTTCGCCGTCTTTTATTCACAATGGGCTTTACCTCACTGTAGACGTTCCAGTCTTCGATGCGTAGGCCGTGCAGCATTGTCAATGCCAAGACTTCAACGCGGATGCCAGATGCGATGGCTCAACCGCATCTCGAGTACTTGAAGTTGATATCTGAACAAAATGATAAAAATATTCCAATGGCAGGCGAGCATCCAGTTTATATCTACGTATACGTTCGTTTACCTTTCGCAGGTACCAACACCGACGCCTAATGTTGGCGCTGGAAGAGTCGGGGATCTTCGAGGCGAGTCTCAAAAAACAGGCTTCGCCAGACGGCCACAGGAGCACTGTTCCTATCGACATGCCATTCACCGACTATTTATACGTCTACGTTGGCGGATGCTGCCTCTCCATGGTTGCATTTTTCGCCGAGCTGGTCTTCGCCAGGAGGGCTCAATGGCAATAATTTCTTCGAGACACTAAATCAACACCAACACGGCGGGATCTGCTACTGTGATCTACTCCAAGGTTCTATAGTAGCCACTCACACCATGATCTTTCAGCAGCAAAACGCATGCTCACTCCGGTGCGAATGATCATGAGTCCTTTGCAAAAAGCACCATAGCCTCCGGGCTGGGTCGTTGCTGTAATAATGCCCTGTCACCTAAATGACCAGAGCCTTGGAAGAAAGCTGGCCCGCAAAATTGTGAGCCATAGAAAAACGGGAGTTGAGGTATTTGCAACATAATCTTGGGGCAAATTGCGGGGCGAGTAAAATAGCACTAGAGCAGTACGATGAAAGGGAAATGTTCTTTAATAATATCTGGGCTTTTACGTCCCAACGCCACGATATGGTTAAGAGGGACGGCGTAGCGGAGGGCTCCGGAAACTTCGACCATCTAGTGTTCCTTACCGTGCACTGACATTGCACGGTCCACGGGTCTCATCCATTTCGCGTCCACATAAATCCACTGCCGCGGCCGGTGCCGATCCCGCGAACTTGTGGTCAGCAGCCGAGCACCGTAACCACTCATCCACCGTGGCGGACGAAACGCAAATATTTGAGGTGTCCGAACGCTCGCGTCTACTAAGCTGAAACTCTCTACATGGAACGTACTTTCCACCAGAGAGGCTTCCTTTGACCTCAAGCTGTTGTTAATGTGTTTTCACAAAACGCCCTGTAGCCACATGGCTAGGCATTTTAGTATTGTTGCCAGAGCTCTTGAAGGTTTGAAAGAAAATAATTTCATACAAATTTGTGAGGTTCATTATAATAGAGCTTAAAATGGTAGCTCTGGCAGTGCTATTAGATAACGAAGCAAGATATATTGGCGTACAGAAAAAGTTTCCATAAGGCCCAGCGAAACAAAGGTTAATTGCTTGAAAATCAAATGCTCCCTCGCCTTAATGTAGTATAGCGAAGACTCCTATATTTCAATTTCTTATTAACCTATAATACCGATCTTGCTTCGCAAGTGGCAATAACGCCCGTTCACGCAGCTATCAATCCTAGTCCTATCGAAGTCTTACAGTATTCAGAAATTTGCGCTCGTAGGGTTCTACTTGTAGATGTAGATGTAGATCCTGTACTGCTGGCTCACACCCACTCAGGGGTATTGGCCAAGAATCGGGTAGCTTAGAAAAAATTATTTATAAACTAGTAATACTTCTCCTATGTGATACCGCCCCTGTATGTATATTTTCTCTCATAAGAGTATAAGTGTTTGCGATTTACTTAGAATTATGTGTGAACGTGTTCAGTTAAAGTGCTGAGTGATGACAGAGAGATCAATGTTATGAGACTGTTTGCTAGCTTGTTATTACGAATGGTCTGGTGCGCAAGATTGCGAGCATCCTTGAAAAACTCAGCGGTTCTTTCATGACACTAAGAAACGATAACGAGGGGGAGTTTTATTGCGCATGAAAAATTTGCAAAGCAGAGACCGGGAAGACAGTTTCATCCAACGCTTGGAGAGTTGGAACGCGGACGCTACGAACGTAGAGTTGCATTTCAGTGGTGTGCTCAGCACTGCACCTCTTACACATATATCTGAAACGATGCCGACGAAAGCGCTCCAGATGACAGCATTCATACAACCAGCATGAAGAAGGTAGCGCTGTCGTGAGATATGAAAGTGTACAAACTCGCAAACGTTTGTGTACAAACTCGCAAACTCGCAAACGCACGAAACAACAATCGCACGGCATCTTATACAGTTGTCTGAGACGACTCGGAGGCGTAATCAATCTTTTTCTGATACCTTTCATGCGCAGTCGATTGTAGTGAACCCCAACACCCCAAAGATTTCTGCACCCAATGTGGTTTTGCCCTGCTTCCTGGATCGGAGGCATTCAGTGTTGTGCATGCCACGTGGTTTGGTAATGCCTCCGGGTTTGGCTCAGCTTTGATCAAGCGACAATGCCATGTAATGACGTCATCACACACAACCACCTCATGCGACAGCACGATGGCGTCACAATTCTGGCGATTTGTGACGACACGATGGCGTCATGAGGTGTTGTCATCAGGTCAAGAATTTCCACATCACTAGTGGTGGTGCCGCCGACGCCGGAATCCGACGTCGTAGGCCAATTTTTGCGTTAGATGAGTCTTTCGAGGCGTTAGTCGTAATAAGTTTACAATCACCTAGTCTGGTTCTGTTGCTTTTGAATCTCAGGGCTTTGTCAAGAATTAGTACTTTTTTAGATGAATACGACGCCACTTTTGAGCTAATGCGACATTTTAAATTTTTTGTTTTCTGACACCTCTTCTTTAATGAATATACAGTGTTCGTTCTCTGCTCTTTATTGAGCAGCTCTGCATTTTTGCTTTTATCACTCTTCTTGGTGTTTTGTCTCCAATCTGGTAATTAGAACATCGCAAATGTGGCTTGTTGTAGCTTCCCTTTTTATGTTTTACCTAGGGGTGTACCCCTGATAATTCCTGACTTTGTGACTACCCCTGTATGAAAATTATAAGACATATGTTGTTGCTGCAAAAATTTCATAATTGCTGAATAAACTTGAATTCGTATTGTCGTTACCTCTTTCGAATAAACTGATGCAAACAGCGCTTCCCAGTCGAAAATTCCGTCAGGACACTCCTAATGGACCATTAGGAATCCTTGAACGTCGGTCAGGAATCTCTAATTGAGTCACAGTTAGAGTGCCGTCGCAATTAGGATCGCTGCCCGCGGTCATTTACGCCGCGTTTTCATATACGCAGCACTGTTTGAGTGAAGTTGGATCGCTGTTTGTGCGCAGGTGTTTACGCATGGTAATTTATGTGAGAAGGCTAACAGGAAACCGATCTGTGCCATGCTCACCGCTCAGAGAACTAGCCATCAGGGGCATAGTGAAATTGTTGTCAAGCGGAGGAAAGAGCATTTGTTTTATAGAAACAATAGTTGTCGACAGGTGAGTATATCGCGAAGTTGGATCATACAAAATGGCTAGGTGGGCTAGTTGGTAACGCATGATTAAAAAACTTTGAGCGCGCAAAAGGACGTAGGACCAGGCGCTTGTGGTTTGTGTTTCTTCTGGTCCTACGTCCTTTTGCGCGCTCAAAGTTTTTTAATCATGGATCATACACTTTCCATCCCGTATCGATTGATGTCTGCATTAAATAGCTTGGAGAGCGTTGCCCCGAGTGGAGCTTTATAGGAAGAAATGAGCCATGGCTTTTATCTCTCGTGCTTTGACGCCAACTTACCAGAGGTACGTGTCAATTTAGAAAAAAAAATCACAGGGTCGATTTTGCATTTGTCTAAGACGAGCTGAAGGCGAAAGCCATGTTCTTCAATTTCTTCTCAGTTATGTATTAATCCCCCCCGCCGCCCCCCTTCCGAGATATTTCTGCACGAAGGGAAGAGCGAAACGAGCGAGGGACGCTTTGGATAATCGAAAGCATGTATTTCTGCTATTACGGCATCGTTTCGAAAAATTCACGCGGCTGTATATTTGTTGAAGACTCGTGCACAACTGCAACGCCTCAACTAAAGTTTGATCTCTGGGTAGTTGAGGGGCCTTTGAAGGGAGGCGGCGGTAGAAAAGCTTCGAAATTTGGAACTATGTCAAGTGGTGACAAAAGGTGCTGAGGTAACCGAGTGGTGTGCGGGCTTCGTGCAAGTGCGCAACTCATGATGTCAAATTCGCATCCGAGTAGAATTAACTCGGCAACTGGTGAAATCTGAAAAGCGAGCACTTGCATATGGGGGCGAAAACATGCGTAAGCAGGGGGTTGGTGCACGAGCCGACATTTCGACAAGTGGACTTGTCTTCTTCAAGGCTGGAGCGTATTCCATCGTCCCCTTTTTGACGTTTTTAGGGGCGAAGCTCCTTAAGGCGGCACCCGTTCGTCCCTCGTAGTTGTCGTAGTCGTAGTGCGTAACCAGTCGTAACGCTAGTACCAGATCTTGAACTCCAAGGTGGTGCCGGTGGGAGATTTTTCCTGTGCGTTGTTGAACAATAAAAAATTCGCAGCGTGCGCGTTAACTAAAAGCCGAATTCTTCTGTCTCTCATTCCCCATTAGCAGCCATTGGCATGTTCCAGTAGGAAACGTTAGTAGAAGTAGAAGTGTAAGTGTTAGCTAAAAGCCGACTTCTTCTGTCTCTCATTCCCATTAGCAGCCATTGTTTACCTCCAAGGTAGTGCCTGTTGAGATTTCTCCTATGCGTGATTAAACAATAAAAAATTTGTTCAAAACGCCGTTGATTGATGAAATAAACCAACGAAAGACGCCAGATGTTTTCTAAAAGCAAAACGAAAGAACGCCAGATGTTTCTAAAGCAAAACGAAAAGACGCCAGCTGCTTAACGAAAGACGCCAGATGTTTTCTAAAGCAATGGTTTTCTAAACAATGAAAATTCACAGCGTACATGTAAAATTAAAGTGAGCTGCAAGTCGTCATAACTCATCGAACCTTTAGTATAAACGCGCCCGATCTCACGTCGGTGATGATGTACTGGGCAGAATTCACGGAAGATTCACGGTTTACCAATAAACCTCCGCAGCTTCGCCCACTCATCATCATTCACTCCGTGGATGTGCTGTGATTTTTTTTTTCGATTTGCTATTGGGGAGCACTTGCATGGCCACTAGGTGTTGGGGGTGTTCAAACCACGCTGCCGGAAAAATTTTCAATTGCGCATGTGTATAGACACGTGTACATGCAAACACATGCGCTAACGTAAGCAAAGGATGGCTGAACCTCTCTCCCTCTTGCTCAGCTGTCTTCAATGTGGTCGCAGAGCCGCTAACGAGTGGTGCGAGACGCAGCGACAGAACGATGCCGACAGAAAGCCGATCAGATAACACAGCGGTGACAGGCAAAGTCAGTCGAGTCTGTAAAGCTAGTTTCGCTGTAGCGATTTAACGAAAGCACCAAAACGCGCTGCACAATAAGCAGCAAAAGCCAAGAGGCAGTCAGCGATTCTGGCTAAGTACACTGCAAACCGTTTCACACCCTTATAGGTGTATTTGCGATAAAACACCTATCGTACACCCTTTTTTCTGTCAATATTATCCGAAAGGGTGTAATGTCTTCTTTGCACACCCTTCGCACACCCTTTTCTTATTTTTGGGTGTACAATGGGTGTATGTTCTGTTAAACATCCATGGGTGTTCTTTGAATTTTACACCTATGGGTCAATTCACTGCGTGAATTGACCCTTAGGTGTCACCCGTGGCACTTGGACATTTCTGGGATAAACTTTTTGCATGTATTTTTGTTACACACTGCCGATCTGCTATTCTACGGCAGTCAGTACTCACATCCATAGTACAGAAAGGTGAAAAATAAAAAATAATGACCGTTTGAACACAGCAAAGGAACAACCAAGAGAGTACATGACCAAACATGACGCTACCAAAACGAATCAATGACACAGCATAAGCACGTAAGGTGTTCCACTGGGTGATTGTTTCATGAAAGAGTATATACGAGTCTTTTGCACTCCAGTTCAGCCACCTTTGTTGTGTGAAAAGACTGGGTAAAGCGGCTAATGGTAAGCGCTATGAATACGAATTCATCAACTCTGAACATTTTGTACCGTTTTGTTTAAAGCTTTTGTTTCTGTAGTTCTGCAGGAGGTCCGATCGGGATGTTCTCCAACTATAAATCGTTACAAACGAACCTAAATGATTTTCTTTGAATACTTTCCAGTTTTTGTTTATTAGAGGTTGTCCAGGAGTCCCATGCCGCTGCTGCATACTCCAATATGCGTTGAATAAATGTTATCTGTATGCTTCTTTATAGCAATGAACGTTACGTGCTCATTTCAGTACAAATTGGAGGATATCCTCACTCCAAAATACTTATAGCTGCGCATTGTTTAAAGTTTGTATATTGATGAAAGAGGTGAACTCAAGTGGTTGGTTTTTGCAAGCTATGGATGACTTATGCCGCTTCTTTACTATTAATTGTCATGTTCCATGTGCAACACCAGTGCAAAATTGTACTTAATGCTTGGTTTAGTAGGACCTGATCATTAGAGCTGTATATTTCTTGGTATAATACGCAGTCATCTGCACACAGCTCGATTCGTGCACCTATGTTCTGAACAATGTCACTAATGAAGAGCAAAAAAGAACAGAATGCTCCGTGAGATTTTCGGAGCATGCACAATGCTCCACGTGATATTTGCTATATTGCATGGAGCACCTTAATTTTTAGGTTTTGCGACTTGCAGAGAAAAGAATGAGACAGAGCCAAAAACAGACAAACTTTAAAAAAAAGTATGGTAGAAAGCATCACAAAATTTCATGCAGTACTAGTAAGCAATAACATCCAGCTGACAACCTCACACTGAAAATAAACACAAACAGTGAATCACTCCCAACAATAATAGTAGGTAGCAAACAAGAACAGCCAGTTGACATCACATAGAAAAAAGAAGATACAAATAGAGAATCAAAGGCCCTTTGGGTGTCTCCATGTTTCTTCCTATTTCTCTCTAGCACTGGAAATGCAACAACGTAGATTTAGTTCAGCTCTGTAATCATAGATTCACTCATGCTCTTTCACGAGCTTCTTTACAGTGCCCTCAATCAAACCCCCCTACATTGTATCGTCTACACACATTTCTCACCGCATCAGTCATCCACAGCAACTCGCATGCCCATGCGCCTGAATTACTCTTTTTACTGCCTCATTCATCCCATGAATTTCCAGGGACTGGAACTGTCTTCCTACTGACATTGCTAGCCTATCCTTGTAGTCAGGGCTTAAAGCCAGGGGAAGGGGGCCGGGGGGGCCCGGGCCCCCCTCGGCAGTCCAAGGGTGGCACTGCGGCACACATTTGACAAGTGCTGGAGTTGAATTTTTTGGCATTAGTGCTTTGTGCGGGGAAACTATAATCTGCAATTTTCCGAATAATAATTTAATCGCGAATGTTTGGTTGACGGGGTGTCAGCAGAACAGAAGAAAACAGGTATCGGTGTACTGCTGAATGCAACTAACTGAGACACTGAACACCACGGGCAAGGCCTCCTGAAACCACGGGTCACCACCCTGTTCGACAGAGCGTCTTGGCACAGCATACTGTTTCACGAGGCACCTGAGTGTGAAGGTACCTGCTCGTGAATCAGTAATGGTTCACCTTGGTCTGCTAAGCTTGCCACTCAATTTTCATTCTTTTAGTTGTGCATCACAAGTCTGCTGTAATTGCAAAGACGCATGTATTTTGCCTACTTTATTAGGCAAGTGGTAGTGAAAATAAAATATAACATTCTCGTGCCTGAGGTTCTGAATGCAGTGAGTCCACTGATGTTACTTATTTTGAGCTCACATATATTTAAACCTTTACATCCCGATTTATTTTTGAGAAATCGTTTCCAAATAATTTCATTTATTGCTTGATTGGATTGACACGTTGAATGAATGCCCGAAATACATTCGGAATAATATATGTATTTGTTTAGCATTCATAAGCATTTGTTCAGTTTAGAGACAGTTGGCTTCACTGCACTGTGGTCATCGCAAACACCTCTCCTAACGCTTAATCTATAGCATTTAGATACAGTGAAATCTCGTTGATACGATTTTGCTAATACGTTTTTGTTTTTATTCTCGGCCAACATCCCTTGAAAATAATGCATTTTCATGCGTTTAATACTATCACATTTTTGCCAAAACTGGATAATACGACCGCGAAAGTGGATCTTGACTGATATATCGAGAAATCCTGCGCTTATTCTTCGCTATGCCAGCTCGCACCACGTTCCAACAACCCACGATCTGCGCGTAGCAGAGCCGCTGAGGCCACAGCAGCATCAGTTTAGCGGCGAAAAGATCGCTGCTAGGCGATCTTTTCTTTGATATTATATATATATACATATATATTGCCGCTTTGGGAGGGCCCCCCCTCCAGTGAAGGGAGACTTTAAAGGCCAACTCCGGCGATTTTTTGGCCATGTCAAAGTAATGGTGCTTTGATGTTCCTGAGACGCTCCTGTTACGGGCCCGATAGCAGAAATACTCGGCAAATTGGAGAATAATTTTAAACAAGCAAAAAAGCGCAACACCGAAACCGAAACCCAACCGAGTGTGCTGTCTACGTATGACGTAGATGTTGTTACGAACGAACCGGAAGTCGTGCAAGGCATGCCGGTCACGCTGGCGCCGAGTATGAAAACTGTGACAGCCGGGGCGACCAGCGAAGCGCCGGCCAAACCAACGCTGTCTGTCGCCTTGTGCACAGCAGACGCTCGCTGTAGCGGCCGAAGCGCCGAAGTTAGCGGTGCCCTCGGCTGCGTCACTTCCGCCGCCTTCCCAATACTGACGTCACAGACACAATGTTGCCAATAATTGTGGGAAGCCAGGAGGGCGTTTGCAGACAATCTTTAAAATTCATTTGCAAACAATCTGCGCATGTCTCAAGCCTGTAATTTGGCATAAACTACAGAAACGTGCAAATGAACGTACCCAGCGAATTTCATTGAGATCCATCGACCTCGAAAAATCGCCGGAGTTGGCCTTTAAGCCCTGCTTGTAGTCATGCAGCCCTTACTGTGTCGTCGCAATGCTTTCTGCGATTCGAAGACACTGTGTAATGCATAACAAAACATAACACCGCCGCAGAAAGAAAGCTGCGCCCACGCGACCCAACTAGTTCGCCCTACAGAGAGTGGTCGCCTTCGTGCGCTTATCTCTTGGAAAGAAGGGGCGGCCTCTAGGGTGGAGCGGGGGGCACGAAGGTTACTGCGCTCGCTGCAGCGGCCGCGTTTGCGAAAGGAGTGCGCTGTTCAAACAGAAATAAGTAACAACTGTGAGAATTATTTCGCGTTCGTCTTGTGTGTACCTGTTCGTTCGTTTCGCGCGTCCTGCTTTATGTTTGAGCAGTGCGCTTCCAGTGTCGAGCTGTGACGCATAATAGTTCGCGCTGGTGCTGTGTGCGTTCTTTTCGTGCGTCCTTTGGGCTCGAGCGACGCGCTGGCAATTTCGAGCTGCTTTCCGTTCTTCGCGTTACATTCCAATTTATTGCTATCGCATTCATTGCTTCGCTGTTGCGGCGAAACTGTGACTTTTTTAATTCATGCACTCGGCCTACGGAGGCGCAAAATCCTTGGAAACCATATTAGCTCCGCTGTAAACGTTCCCTTCCTCATCGGACTTGCCATTGTTTTTAGAACGGCGATTAGGTAACACCAGAAGGAAGCCTACCATTTATCAACTGTTTCTTTCCCCGAAGGAAGCGTTCACTCAGCGGGAAGCTGAACGAGGACACCTTGAAAACTTAGCACGTCAAATGGCGAATGCTTGCCAGGCGTTGTCACTATAGCCAATGGAATGCACGCTAGCTTAACACAGCAGCCTGCACAAAGAAAGTATAAACAGACAGTATGAAAAGCCATGCGGCAATGTCTATACAAATTTGCCGGCCTCCGCAAGCTTTGACTTTCACAAGCTTTGAACCGTGTTAGCAAACAACGTTTGTAGCTGTGCATTTTCAGTAAGAATACGCGGAGGAGATACACGTGCTCATAGGTTGAAAAGAGGCAATATGTTTCATATCATTGAAAAACAAAAAAAACTTGCTTGGCAATTGACATTGGATGCACCTGAGTGTCCAGGAATCCGCCTCTGTACTAAGAAATAGCAAGGCCTCATGGCCCTAAGGCGGAGGGAACAGTCTTTTGATAACACAGAAAAATTTGCCTGTGAATTATTGAAAGAACACATACCCGTCGATCGGTAATTGATTCAGCGGGCAACCAGAGAAAGCAGTGATAGACGGCCGCTACAAGGAGTTCGATTTAGAATAGCAGAGTGTTACGGATGATTGGAAGAAAGGTAGGTACACATAATGTTGAATAGAGGCTGGTTTCACGCCTTATATAGGTTTCTTTTGGAGCGCGAACCCACACTAAAGGCACCTTCTTATGAAGGAGTGAAGAGCGTTTTCACAGAGTCGCTTCGTAGAAGTACACACATGCATTTCTCTATTGTTGTAAAGGAAAATATGGGCGTTCCAATGGCAACATGGGGTTTGCAAGTCGAAGTTCATCGACGTAGGAACGTATCGTATACGCTGCAAGGCCTACGGTGGAAGGCCTTGCCGGTGCCGAAATAATGCTCTAGAAAGCGGCTTGATCTCACTTAGAGCATCTCAACTCTGCTGACTCCCAGGTCATTCTTTATAGTCGTGTGCAGCTCTCTCCCCCCTACTTCTAGTGGCAGCACATGCACCCAGTACTTTCTATGGAGAATAGCGGCCAATGACATCTTCAGTTGTTAGTGGAGACGCACGGCCAAGCTGTCCCTCTCTGGGGGGTAAACAGTGGCGGTATGCATGACAGTTTAGAAAGACCGAGCTTTGAAATTACCAGCCTTGGTCAGTTGTTACGCGCAAATGGCAATCGTAACGTGACACCCATATAGAAATAAGTTTTCTAGCCACAATTTTGAAAGTGATTACTTGCGAAGAGCCACCATATGGCTTCTTGAGAAAAAGACAAAACACGTGACAATGTACATGAAACCTTGGAAGAGCGGAGGAAGCCTCATCAAATCTAAATTCACACGATCCAAACGGCTCTCTGATGTCCAAAACGGCCGCACTGCTGAACGCGCATTACGGGTCATAGTCGCGGCTTCCAAGGCTAGCCAGCTTGTGCAGCAGCGAATTTCTTTTGAATTATGGCCAGACAAGTAGCCTGAGATCAGCCTCTGTGTTGCTCTGAAAATTAAATGGCTTTGACCTTGGAGCGAATGACATATTGGAGGCTCAAACTGATATAAAACAAATGGGCGTGGCATGAATGTGATCTATCACGCGTGTATGAAGTTGCTGGGTAGGTAAGCGGCACTTCCACAAACTGGAGTGAGTGCACTTCTCTCCTCATTTGGTGCAGCTCGTGTTCGTTTTGCTGGATGGTGGCCTGATTTTGTAATAGAAAGGGCGAACAAGAACAGCGTCGATCCGTGAAAGTTCGTCATTTGCTTCTTCTTCTGTTCCACACATGTGGCTGATATGTGTAAATACTCTGAACACAGAAGTGTTCCCAAAGCACTCGTTCTGAGTTTGGGTAACTATTGTTCTTGAGGACTAACGTTAATGTCTGTGCTCAGTGAAAATGCAGAATATGTGACCTTTAAGAAAAGGGCGGCAATGCTTGACAGCGTAAAGTGGGCGTATATCACTCTAGCCAAGGTGCTGCACAAGGTGCTCTTTGTTTAAGATCAGCAGCCGCGAGTGTGCACCATCATGCCGCTGCAGTGCTGGACCAACTGTTATGGTCTGCGTGTGTGCCATAATGCGAATTATTATGGTGGTTAGGGGATAAATAAGCAATATTGCAGTTACCGATTGTATTTTGGCTAACTGGAACAAGTGTTCATGCTCCCAGGATCAGTGGAAGGTAGGCCGTTTCTCGGAGTCGCAACGCAGCAGATCTCTGAGCGACTGAAAAAGGCGTGATCAGGATGGCATGAAGCGCTTGTGAAAATCCACGAGCCCTTGAAAATCGTTTGATCAATCCCTGGAAAAAACCCAGGGATTGAATAGCTAAAATGTATTTCTTAGGCTTGAGGACTAGCCTATGCTCATCCAGTAGATAAAGTTCAAGGCGAAGATGCTATTCTGCTTTTCGTTTGCGCGGCCTGAAATAAGAATGTAGTCATGTTAGACGAAACGGCATGTGAATCCATGCGTAACCTCTTCCACGAGTATTTGCCATGTTTGAGGCGCATTCTTCAAGGCATAAAGCAGTGGACTATTGAAATGCGGAACACACAGCAGTGATTGTTGTTTTCGGAATTCCACTTGGTTCGGCAGAAATTTGATGCTAACGATCGGCGAAACGATGATGCTGGACATTTTGGTTTCAGTGAGACGATCGCCGAATTCCTGTTTGTCGGGATTGTTATATGAATCTGGAGTACTGAAGAAATTCAAAGCGCGGTAATCCCCACAAGGCCACCAGTCACCATTGTCTTGATTTCGTATCGGATGAAATGATGAACACTGGAGAAAGGACGAATAACAACGTGCTGAAGCTTCTTTGCAGACAGACGGCACACTCTTAAAAAAAAAGAGAGTCAAAAGGGAGTCACGTCTGCTTGACTCTCTTTGTGGCAGCCGATGACCACCTTTTTTCCTAAGGGGAGTCACAATGCTCTGGTCGGCGCTCCTGAATGAAATAGATGACTCCCTTGCTCCAAGGGAGTCAGTGATGATTCTGCATATACAGGGTGGGTTTTTTTTTAAAGAAAGCTTCACTGGCTGCGACCAAGATACAGTTCGCTGATTTGGCTTGTGGTCATAGGCGTGCGTAGGGTTCCCCATCAGGGGGGGGGGGCAAAGGCTCATCGCAGCGCCCCCCACCCTACTAAGTCAGTGTCTGGGGCAGATTTTGCGCCCCCCCCCTCTTAAGTGAAAAGAAGGGACAAGGTACGGGTAGATTTTGCGCCCCCCTCTCAGGTGATTAGGGGGGGCGGCCGCCCCCCCCCCCTGTGCGCACGCCTATGCTTGTGGTATGCCGAAAACTTTTGGTTGAGAATATATAGCATGTGATCGTAAAATGCGGAATTACGGACGTATTGTGTTATGGCTTCAGTTACGATATTGCTGACACAGTGCGTCGAAAACGTCTACAAGTAAACAGGGTTCTTAAAAAATCTTGCCCCCAAGCGAAACATTGAGAGTTATGACAACGTTTGACAATGGCAGCGCTGACAAATTTGCGAATCTTTGCACGTTTGCAAGCGAGGTTTGTAGATTCCTACGACAGCATGTATGGCAGAAAACATACGCTTATTAGTGAAATGGACGTGCACGGTGTTGAACGCACTGGTGATTGGGAACACATCTAACTCGACGGCCGTAAAAACATGTGCCGCAAAGCTGGCATGATAACAGCGCAGACCGGTTATCAAGGCGACGCTTTACCTCGTCTCCTAAAGAGCGACAATACTACCAGAATTATAGCACGCGTGGTCATCATTTCTGCCCGCCACAGCTAAACTATATCTGCACGATAATCCGCGCGGGCCGCCAAATCGCTCAGCAAACGTTGAGCACTAGGCACGCACACACGGCCTCACCGCCCTCTCCCTAGACCCTAGAGCAGGGGATGCACGCTCGCCTGCGCCCCCTCCCACCGTACATCCCTTAGAGACACACACACAGGGCACGCTTCGCCCCCTCCACCCTGATATTATTTAATAGACCTTTAACTATTCATGGATGTGTGCTCTATAGCACCAAAACAAAACCGAAACCATGTAGGTGTCTGTGGAGGCTACTTTAATCCAAAGCCGAAGCCATCAATACGAGACAGCCATTTTGGCGGCGTTAGACAATAGAATAGAGAACCAGTTTAGAGAAGGGAAACTGTAGCCTTGACAACGGTACGAAAGATAAGCAGCGGTAGCGCATGGAACTACCGAAGGCACCCAAGAGATGGCGCTACGTAAACAGGAAGCAGAAAACAAAGTTTATTGTTTTTTGTTTAGGTAGAAAAAAGCAAATGGCTGCCTTTTTTATTTTGTACCGGGTGCGTGTGCGCATACGCGAGTGCCTCGACTGGTTCTTTATTCTATAGCTATCCTTTTTAAACAGAAGTGGACGAAATAGGCCGGGACTCGCGTAGGGCTACGGATGTCTCGTTATCTTTCGCCCGCCTGTTTTAAGCGCATCGATACGCCCAGCAGCACGCCAAAGCGCCCTTCGGAACGCAGTACCTGTGCGTACGAAGGTTACATGGAACCGAAGGGCGTACATTGGCAACTGGCACCAGTAAGAACAATTTACGAGTGAGAAGAACGAACAATAATCTTTATTGACAGTGAGCAAGCGGTAAAAGGCCCTTGTTCAGACATCGTGAGCTCATAAACGACTAGCCTTCGCGGTACCTCAAAGAGACAAAACAAATTAGATGACGTTTGTTGCCCGTTTCCAACGTCAGCTAGCGCTCACATTAACCAACTTGTATTGTAGGGCAGGCGTAAAGCATCAGCATTTTTTTTGCTACAGTTTCAGTACTTGCTTTCAACGAGTACGCCTGAAGACCCCCGGGTTTGTTGCTATTACAACATATTGCGGTCAGGCTGAGAATACCAAGCAGGTTCACGCAAAGAAATCAGATTATAGTGGATGTCTACAGAATGGCAGAAAACGTGAGCATTTTAACACGTGATACCGATGAAACAACCCATAAATGGGATATATGCAAGGCCTAGGTGCAGAAATACAGAGATGGGAGAAACGACTTTCTATCCCGGTCATTCTCTTATTGTGACATCGCCACTGGAAAGTAGGCTTCATCAACAGTCTGGCCAGTCGTGCTCATGCCATCGCATAATTCACTCGTTCATTTGAGCCCACCAGACCTTGCAAGTACAGTACTCACGGATTGAAACAGGACACTGCGAGCGCGTGGCCGCCGCTACATGTTGCGCCACTCGTGGGTGCTCGTGGAACCAAGGTGTTGCATTGTGGTATAGAGCGAGGGAAAGAACATGTACGGAGCAGAATTTCCCCTTCCGGTCGCCAACGTGTCGGCCTGTAGTTCACCACGTGCACACTGCCAGCGTGGCGCTGTAAGGCCCGTGCACTTTCGCATGCCGACCGAGCAGGCTCGCCGGTGCACACCACTTATATCGCGGCGCGAGCAGACGCTCTCGTTCTGCGCGCTTTGACGATGCGGCACGCATGCTGGGCAAGTAAGACAGGATTCAGCTAAGAGAATGCGCCTTACGTGCTTTCGTACACACAATAAACACTTTCACAAGAGCATAGAAAGTTTATTTAGTGCTTTTTGTCACGCCAAAAAAGAAAAGAAGCAGTCAACGTCCTGTCTTCGTGCAACATTGCAACAATCTTTTAGTATTTTGTTGTTTCGCCGCGAGCAGCCAACACTGCAGCCATTCTGCGCGGCAAGCTTTCGTAGAGGCTATGGGCCACGCAAGAACGCGCCAGCTTCTGCCATTCTTCTTCCACGGCCGCCCAAAGGATGTCCGAAGAACACTTGTGGAGCGGCCGCCGCGAAAGAGCCTTCTTCATTTCAGCCCTTACATTTTCAATAATATTCATGTCCGCACCCTGCGGGGGCCAGTCTAACACCATCACACACCTGTCTTCCAGCAGGCGCTTTACTGATGCTGCGGTGTCAACTGGGCTCCGGTCGTGCTGAAAAAAAAAGAGGCCGTCTTTAAACGGGCCGTTCAGGGCATACGGTATAAGGATGGTGTCCAAGAGGTCGGTGTATGCTGCGGCTCTAAAGAGACCGTCCAGGCGTACCAACGGGCCCAAGCCGTCTTTGGAAATCGACCCCCACACGTTGACGCTACAGCGGCCGCTGCTTGCCACGCGATGCAGATTGGGTGCGTCGAACCTGGGCAAAGGAACCGGGAAAAACACAGGCATTAAATTATTTTACCACGATTAGTCACTGCTTTTGATAACCGCCACGATAGCGGGCCCTACTCTTGAATGTTGGCAGAATGCACTGCTTTTGGTAGCCATTTTACGAGCTGCTTCTGTCTAACGCACGTAACAAGGCGCTGATGAAACTTTTTCGGGGGGAGGGGGGCACTATTTCCTCGCGGCAGCGGAGTGGGCGGAATAAAGAACCTAGTTTTTCATGAAACCTCATACGTAGCCACCACATACATTTGCCCATCTATCATGCGCTAATGGGATATAAAGACAGCTAAAGGTTGGTTGATTCTTTAGACAAGCTGTGTAACTCCCGCATAGTGAACCATTCCACATACCTCGTGCCTTGCGTCCTCCACGTTCGCTGCTGCTGGTCCCATCTTGAAGCAAACGTGCTCTCGTCCGTAAAAATAACATTCTGCCACTCTTCCACAGTCCAGGATCTATGCTCCTGTGCAAACAGCAGCCTTCTGATCCTGTTTTCTGACGAGACGAAAGGCTTCATCGCTGCAACACGGCTACGAAGGCCACCTACGTGAAGGCGCTCGCGTACTACTTGCGTGCTGGCTACGAGCCCCAGGTCGTTCCTTATTTCTTTTGCCGTCATCTTCGGGTTTCGTCTCGCTGCTTCCACTATTCGCTCGCCGTCAGAGTCGGTCGTCACCTTCGGTCGGTGACCTCGGGGCAGATTAGTCAAACGAGCTTCAGTGCTGAAAGCCTTCACGATCCTGTTCACCGACGACCGGGGGCGTCCGGTCATATCAGCGAATTGTTGCTGCGGTAAACCTGCCACAGACAGAGTAACCATCTGCATCCTTTCCAGGATCGGTATTCCTGGCATTGCTTTTCGGGATTGAAACGGAAGCACGCATTGTGTTCACCTCATATATAACTATACCTGTGGCTCGGCTTCTGCTGACGTCAGCAGGTGGGGACATGAATATTATCGAGAATGCATGGGCTGAAATAAAAAAAAGGCCCTTTCCAGCCAGCCGCTCCACAGTTGTTCTTCGGGCTACGATGGACGGCAGTTCAAGAAGATTGGCAGAAGCTGGCGCATTCTTCCTTGGCCGATCGTCTCTACGAAAGTTTACCACGCAGAATGACCGCAGTATTGGCTGCTAGGGGCGAACCAAAATATACTAAAAGATTGTTTGAGTGTTGCACGAAGACAGGCCTGCGGCTGCTTCTTTTTTATTTTTATTTTTTGTCCTGACAGAAAGCACGAAATAAATTTTCTATGCTTGTGTGCAGATGTTTATCATGTCTACGAACGCACGTAAGGCACAATATCTTAGCTGAATCCCGTGTCTTGCACAGCATGCGTGCCGCATCGCCAAAGCGCGCAGAACGAGAGCGTCGTCTGCTCGCGCCGCGATATAAGTGGTGTGCAGCGGCGAGCCTGCTCGGTCGGCATGCGAAAGCGCACAGGCCTTGCAGCGCCACGCTGACAGTGTGCACGTGGTGGACTACAGGCCGACACGTTGTCGACCGGAAGGGGAAATTCTGCTCCGTACATGTTCTTTCCCTCGCTCTATACCACAATGCAACACCTTGGTTCCACGAGCATCCATGAGCGGCGCAACATGTAGCGGCGGCCACGCGCTCCGAGTGTCAACTTTCAATCCGTGAGTACTGTACAAGTGAAAAAGCAGCTTTGTCCACACGTGTTAGCATACAACTCAAAAGCGAGAACAGTGAAGTGTGATATGTTAACGAGGTCACAAAGCAGAAAGAAAAACGCTGAGCTTGAAAGTACGTGTACCTGCCATCGTCGAGTAACCTGTGAAAACTGACGCCTTCGCCGGTATCGCAGCTCCTGTGGCACCATACAGTAGCACAGCGACTGCCCACCATAATTGCAATATGATTACATCGGTGAATTAAAACAACTTTCATGCGTATTTTACAACATTAACGATAGAATTCGCAAGAAAACGGGGAGCAACAAACCAGCTGCCAACCATCGGACGATAACTGCGCATTATCTGCGGCACCCGAGGCGCAGCGGCGCACTTTTTGCGCTTCGTCACTGGTGACAGCGACGGTCCGCTTGCTCGCTACCGCGCGCCGGCCGTCAGCGGTGAGCGACAAGGCAGAGATGTTTTCAATCACTAAAGAACAAATTTACTCATCATTCAAACATTACTTTCAGTTACACAAGAAAAAGCACTTTTATGCGGCAATGATAGCTGTATTTCTCTTAAATATTGCTGTTATTACGGCGCCTCTGGCGGATTTTTTGGCGTCGCCGAGGGCAGATTTGAACGGAGCCACTATGGTTTGTTTTTTAGCTGCGACGGGGTCGATTTTTTCGCCCCCCTTCGGCGATGGCTGGAACTTGAGACTTTCCGAGGCCTGGTGTAACGGTGGTGTGTCCATGTACATACAGCAGACGTTTCGCAAGGTATAGGTAGAGCGGCAGCCGTGAGTTGGCATATTTGCCAATGTGACCGCCGTTGAATTCTGGGCATCGCCATGGCAACGCTGGATATCTCTGCCCTTGTCTTCACCGCTGACGGGCCGGCGCGCGGTAACGAGCAAGCGGACCGTCGCCGTGACCAGTGACGAAGCGCAAGAAGTGCGCCGCTGCGCTTCGGGTGCCGCAGATAACGCGCAGAATATGCGCAGTTATCGTCCGATGGTTGGCAGCTGGTTTGCTGCTCTCCGTTTTCTTGCGAATTCTATTGCTAATGTTGCCTAAAATACGCATGAAAGTTTTTTTAATTCACCGATGTCATCAACTTGCAATTATGGTGGACAGTCGCTGTGCTGCTGTATGGTGCCGCAGGAGCTCTGATACCGGCGAAGGCATCAGTTTCCACAGGTTCCCCGACGATGGCAGGTACACATACTTTCAAGCTCAGCGTTTTTCTTTCTGCTTTGTGACCTTGTTAACATATCACACTTCACTGTTCTCGCTTTTGAGTTGTATGCTAACACGCGTGGACAAAGCTGCGTGTGTTTCCCGAGTAATTTCGAGTTTCTGTTTGTGTTAACGAGTACAGGTCATTTTTTTTCTATTAAGCGACTCAGCGTTGTGTGACAGGCTTGCTGGAGTGATGATATTTCTCTTTGCTATCCCACTCCTTCTTGATCTATTTGTCATGTGGGTAGAATGCAGTGAGAATAGCCTTTCGACATGATCATTCCCTTCTGAAGATATGAGAGCATAGGTTGCTTATTTACGCATTCCGAAAGTGGTGCGTCTAGTAGGATTTCACACAGCACCTCTTGCAGATGTTGCACTGGTGTGTCTATCAGCTGTGGTTTTCTCCTTTGTGCACTGGAACGGAGACCAGCACACATGCTCAGTCAAGAGTGTGCAAATTTTATTGCCGCATGAGCGAAAACACCCTCAGACATTGCAGGCGTAAGGTGAACCTCACGAAATGGGCCATGCTTGTTTGCTAAAATGTCAGCCAAGCAGCAGAGATTCATCAGTGGTCCCCAAAATAAAATTTAAAAAATGTGAGCATTTTCAGCGCATAGTATATTTCCTTTTCTTATGCGTGGATATTTATTTGTTGGCATTTGCATTCTGATGCTTTCATCCATATCCAAGTGTGTGCAGTTATGTATGTTAGCCTAGATTCTGCACACGAGCAAGGGCTTGTGCTTTCTGAGCGCACATTGTTTTTCGTCACTGATTGTGTGCTGATGGTTTTGTGATCATTGCTGTCTATTTCTGTATATTTGTATTTATCGTGCACGTGTTAAAGTGCAGGCGTACTCGTTGAGAGCAAGTACTGAAGCTGTAGCAAAAAAAAAAAAATGCTGATGCTTTACGCCGTCCTACAATACAAGTTGCTTATTGTGAGCGCTAGTTGACGGTGGAAACGGGCAACACACGCGGTCTAATTTGTTTTGTCTCCTTGAAGTACGGCGAAGGCTAGTCGTTTACGAGCTCACGATGTCTCAACAAGGGACCTTTACCGCTTGCTCACTGTCAATAAAGATTATTGTTCGTTCTTCTCACTCGTAAATTGTTCTTACTGGTGCCAGTTGCCAATGTACGCCTTTCGGTTCCATTCAACCTTCGTACGCACAGGTACTGCGTTCCGAAGGGCGCTTTGGCGTGCTGCTGGGCGTATCGATGCGCTTAAAACAGGCGGGCGAAAGGTAACGAGACATCCGTAGCCCTACGCAAGTCCCGGCCTCTTTCGTCCACTTCTGTTTAAAAAGGATATCTATAGAATAAAGAACCAGCCGAGGCACTCGCGTATGCGCACACGCACCCGGTACGGAATAAAAAAGGCAGCCATTTACTTTTTTCTACCTAAAGAAAAAACAATAAATTTTGTTTTCCGCTTCCTGTTTACGTAGCGCCATCTCTTGGGTGCCTTCGGTAGTTCCATGCGCTACCGCTGCTTATCTTTTGTACCGTTGTCAAGGCTACAGTTTCCCTTCTCTAAACTGGTTCTTTATTCTATGGTTACACCATATGGTTAGACGGCATTGTTTGTGATCCGTCTCCTTGTGGTCGTTCTTTAGTCTGCCAGAATAATCTGTGTCGTCAGACGTGATTGCAAGTGATCTTTTTGCGTGACTTTCTTCGTGCTATGCATTCGTGGCGTAGTATCGTGTCGTCGGCTCGCTCTTGCCGTGACTGGCTGAAGCAGTGTCACTCAGTGTTTGGGAAAAGCAGCCTCCGGACGGTGAAGTCCCTGCAGTAAGCTTCGTTTCGTCGTGAACTTGCCTGAGCAAGATGGCAGCGCATGACGGATCCCAGTGGCACCGACAGACGAAGCCTGTGGACGACGCTCATACGGTCGTTATAGATTTCAGGTGAGTTCTGCCGGCTTCTGCCTCCAACTATTTTTTTCGCTTCACACGTAGCTTTGCCACTTGTCTTTCTGATTCTCCATTGCACGGATTGTGCTATCGTGTTTCAATGGCTTGGCAACGAAGAAAACCGCACCGGACTATCCAGTACCGGGAAAACCGGAGTGGTGCGCGCCAATATCGTGTCTCCTTATTCCATACATGCCAGAAAGACATGAAATTGCGAGTTGAAATCTCGGTTGCAAGTCGAGTGTGGTGACACGTAGAGCAACGTTGCAGCGATATATATTTGAAGGGTAAGTAAGCTCAGCTGATCAAAATCAGTCTAATGTACCCGGCCAAAATGCCTGATATCCAAACATGATTTTGGCTCGTCAAACTCTAGAATTTACTATTTCTTTCCTTTGCTACCCAGACGCTGGAACACATTTAACACGTATTTATTCGCTGCATATTCGAACTTCTCGCCGTGTTTGTGTGTGTGTGTGGGTGTGTGTGTGTGTGTGCGCGCGCGCGTGCGTGCGTGCGTGCGTAACTGCTATAAAACTTTGATGCAATAGCTTTTGTAGCACGGCTTCATTTATTTGAAACAGTGGTGACTTAATGTTATGATACTAAAAATTATCACGCAACGAAGGTAAATCTGAGTTTACTTCAAAGTTGTATTTTTTGTTTTTTTTTGTCCACAAACTGCACACGAGCATAACCTCATCCTCCTGTGATCCTTGCTTTGTCTAATGTGGTGTGGTGTTAGTGCCTAATAGTAAATACAACACCAGCTAGCAATAATGGCGGTAAACATACTGCTCAAACGCTGTGTTGCGTGGATATTGGATGCCTTTGTTACACCAGCCGTGGTTCAGTTCGGTATTATTTTCAACACAAAGATACAGTCTACAGTGATGTTGTGGGAAGTGGACAAAAATCCTTTAAAATTGACTTGGAAGCGTTACGCTGCTAAGCCCAAGGACGCGGGTTCTATTCCTGACCCCGGCAGCTGCATTTAGATGGGGGCGAGATACAGAAACTCCCATGCCCTTTGATTTGTGCACGTTGAAGAACTCCAAGTAGCTTTAAAATTAATCCGTGGTCTCCCACTATGTAGCACCGCGTAATCGTATCGTGCTTTTCGCGCATAAATCTCTAGCAATTATTACTTCGTCATTGTACCTCGAAAATCTTGCTGTATCGTATTTGAATTCTATTCGCTATCGTCTGCAATGAATATTTAGCACTTTTTACAGCAGGGTACCTGATTTGACATTCTTTTACAATGCACCTTAATTGTCCCAATTTCGTGCCATAATCAGCTGTTGTTTTTAATATGTATATAAGTCACTTCAGCACTGTTCCTTTTTGTTTGACCGCTTCTCATCACCTCAATTGTCAATTGATGTTTGTGCTGCACAGTTTGCCCGAGTTTGCTCCCAACCCTCTATACTGGTCAACGCTGGCTGGTGGGATGTCCTTCCAGACAAATGGAAAAACTAGACCTTGGCCTGTTGATATAGATCTGAAGAAAAAAGGGCACATTAGGCCTTTAGAATAGCTGCACCTTCGCGCAGCTGTTCTGAAGCCAGGCACTAGAAGGGCACGCTCATAATGACGCGACAGAAAGAAGGCAGTGAAGGCAAGCCTAGTCTTGTCGTACATTCGCCATATTTCGTGTAGCTGTATACACATTTTACCGTTTTCTTCTTCGTTAAACTAATAGTAATATTTGGCGTGTAACGTCCCAAAACCACGATATGATTTTGAGACGCCGTAGTAGAGGGCTCTGGAAATTTCTACTACCTGGGGTTCTTTAACGTGCACCTAAATCTAAGTACACGGGCCTCAAACATTTTCGCCTCCATGGAAAATGCAGCCGCCGAGGCCGGGACTCGATCCCGCGACCTACAGGCCGTCGTTAAAATACTGCTGGTCTAGTGGTTATGGTGCTCTACTGCTGATCCGCAGGTCGCGGGATCGAAGCCTGGCCGCGGCGGCCGCATTTTCGATGGAGGCGAAAATAGTTTAGTCCCGTGTGCTTAGATTTAGGTGCACGTTAAAGAACTCCAGGTGGTCGAAATTTCCGAAGCCCTCCACTACAGCGTCTCTCATAATCATATCGTGGTTTTGGGACGTCAAACCCCAACAATTATTATTATTAAAATACTGCTGCCATGCTATACAGGTTGATTTTTTTCAGACAACACATATCTTTTATAACAAAATTCTATGACAGTCACGCTGCAGTCGTACTCTTGTTCGCTCCAGTGGTACTCTTGTTCTAGGCGGAAATATTCTGCCGCAAGTAAAATTGCGTTGACGGGACTAATTAAGAAAACCCCGTTAACTATCTTTTATTTATTGACTTGAGGGCAGTTTATATTAAAAATTCGTAGTGCGTGCCACTTCATGGCATACCCATTTTTCAGAAATCATGAAAGTTTTACGTAACTCGAGATATTTATTGTGAAATTTTAAGGGCTAAATCAAAACTGATCGTGCCCAGCGCACAGAAAACGCGGTTTCTCTGTTACGTCAGACCGGAGCTACCCGCGACAAGGAAGTGATGAAATTTGAATGAAGGCGCGTCGTGGTCGTACCTTTTCGTGAAAAGTGGCAAGTCATCTCACTTGCGCCAGCGTATCGCCTTACCTTTGCGTGTGGCGTTTGGTGCTCATCTGTTTCATTCGAGATGCGCGCAACCGAAACCGCAGTAATATCAACCTTTTCTTTCTATGTTTACAGATAAGTACCACACATCGTACCCAAATAATAAGCTGTTTACTTGTGTATTTCTGAATGCTTGCAGATTTTCCTGATCACATTCTGCTTCGGCGCACCTTCATTAAACTTTCATCACCTCATTTTCATGTGTAGCTCCGAGCTTACGTAACAGAGAAGCCACGTTTCCTGCGCGTCAGGCGCTATCAGTTTCGATTTCGTCCTTGAAATTTGAGGATGAATATCTCGAATTACGTGTAGCTTTCGCGATTAAAAAAATGTCTATGCCATAAATTGGCACGCGCTACAGCTTTCTAATATAAACAACTACCTCCAAGTCAGTAATTAAAAGTTAATTAACGAGTTTTTGTTAATTAATCTCTTCAATGCCATTTTAGTTGCAGCAAACTATTTCCACCTTGAAGAGTGCGTGCGCGAAAACATCTTGAGCGTGACTACTATACAATTTGGATTAAAAAATATGCATTCTCTAAAAAAAAAACATCCTTCTAGCTGTACGGAGGTCATGCAGCAGAAACAGTTGCAGCTGGCTAAGGGAGTAACAGACCCTCAAAGTAAAGCAAAGTTAATGAGTAGCCCTGGTTTTGTTCATTGCCATGACACTTCATGGAATCTGGTATGTGAGCGCTGCCCTTATCAGATTAAAAGGTGATGGATCTGTCTGCCATCATGTGTTTGTTTTTGTGCACTTAAATATTTCAGGTTGCTTCAATACTGCACCTTGAAGCTCTACAGCTGCATTTGACCAGGAAGCCTCCTTGGAAACTCCGTGTCTCGAGGTAGTGAAGACGTGTCCAAGAATTCGGAATAGCCACGCTTAAGGTCTGGTCGTGACTGGCCTCGAATCAGTGCAACCTGCTGTCCTTTTCGCCAGAATGCCACCTGACCCTGACATGGTCTGGAAACGTGACACTGCCAAGCTCATGCACGCAAGCTGTGTCACCTATTGGGGTCCTGTATCTGAGATGACTACATGAGAATGCTGTACTACATGAGAACTACACATGTTGCATGCTTTGCACTGTATGCCACATAAAATGTGCAATGGATATCGCAACGAAGTGTTTGATTTCTGGCCATTGATTTCTATTCATAAAAACTGACTGCTGGCTATGCTAATGTTTATGCCAGGTCTAGTACATTGCCGCATTTGACAGTAATGAACGATGTTAGCGAAATTATTGCTTTTCATATCTCACTCATTCTGACGGTAATGTGTCTCGCTGTATTTCTGGACGGTGTTTCTGTATTTCACTTCTGTACAGAACTCTCCATACCACCGCTAAATATATATATTTATATATATCATACATATATAGAAGGTACTAGACTCACGACGTACGTTTTAGCATTAGCATAGTGCTAAAACGTACGTCGTGTGTCAAATACCTTCCTACAGTATCAGGACCTCCGTGATCTTTCTGTAGCTCTTGTATATATGGGCCATTCCATGCCAAGTGTCCCATACGTGGCGCTCACACATCGCAGATTTTGCTGACAAAATTTGTGCCTTTTTCCTGTGCCACATGGAGTATTGTGGCAAAACATTCTTGCTCTAAAAAATTTTGACAATCATGGCGCCCCCTCGAAATTCGCTTCTATTTATTAAACTGTACCTAATAAAAAAATTTGTATAAAATTTATTTTTCTGTGCTGAGCTTCGAAACCGCGCTTGCGCTATCGCAGAGGTTCTGCTTAGTTGTCCTATTCATTATTTCCGAATTTTTTGTGTTTCACTACCAGCTACGTAGCTTCAAAATCTATAAAAATCTTCAACGTTCGTGAATTTTTCTTTAGCTATCTGGAACTCACCCTAACCAATATTAATAATAGCCTGATTTCCAGGAATGTGTATTTTAGTACAGAAATGTTTAGGGGTAAAATAGACTTCAAATCTTTCCGAAAAAAATTATGAAATTAGAGAAAATGTGCGATTGGTCGCATGTTTGACCGTATTTTTCATACTGATGCGGTTCAAGTAAAAATCCTCGTCATGCGGCGTTTGATAGAAGACTTCGTCGTTAAGTAATGAAGAAAGTCTGATCAAATCATTTTTTGTTTTAAGGAAGAAAATAATTTTTGAACTTGAGCCTCCGAACGCGCAATGCATTTCATTTTGTTGCCACTTCGCCGCAAAGCACGTGATAACCCTGGGAGTGTGGTTTAGCGAGGACGTATCCAGGAATTGCCACATAAGACACCTCTCCAACGATCAATCTAAAGTAGTAGGAACCATACACAAAATCGCACACTTTGTACCGATTTCCGTGAAGGTCTTGCTCTATAACGCACTCTTTTATTCAAAGCTCTGTTATGGAGCATTAGTATGGGGCACTACCACCAAATCTAACTATATACGACTCCTACGACTACAAAAACAAGTTCTCCGCCTTTATATAAATTACACAGGGTCGTTAATAAACCTCGAAACTGCGTCGCTATTCGTAAAATTTTCAATGATTCGTGCAGATCAGATATATTACCTAAAAATGTTGCACTATATATACGAGCAAAAGATGTACCTTGTGATGAATCAGAGTCGTTCTGTTATGTACTCCCTCCGACACACACAGCTCCACACTCCACAAACGAGAACAAACTACGGCAAACAAACAATATCATACCAAAGTATTTGTCTTTTAAACAAAACAGAAGCCCAAGATAATTGCGAATGCTCATCGTCTGTCTTTAAAAAGCAAATTAAATCCTTATTATTACAACTGGGTTACATTTCTCTTTCCATTGATTTTCGAGATAAAAAAAAACTGTTGCACACTGTTAATGTATTCTGTTTCTCTTATATTTATTTAAGGCTTCTTCGATGTGACATAGCAATGTGTATGGTAATTATGTGTATATCGTTTGAATTGATATACAGAACATTGTGTATCCAGAATTTGGTGATTTCTGAGATAAGTTGTAAACCTTGTAAAAACATGTAAATATTCTGTATGCGCATATTGCCTATACTGAGTTTAAACACTGTTTTTGTTTATGTTTGAATACCGCTATGCCCAGTGTTTTAGTGTGATGTTTTATAAAGATTGCCAAACGCTGTTAGAAGTGTATGTGGGGGTGAGGACCCTCGTCAGGCTCGCAAGCCTTTAGTCCTCGCCGCCCTCTTGATTGATCAAGAAAATAAACATTGAATTGAATTGAAAAAAAGCAGTCCGCCCCAATAACAGAAAAATCCCGTCAGTCAACACGAACACGTATCAGCGCAGGCGCCTGAGTTCGATGTGTGGCGTCACTGAAGGGAGCCCATATGCGCGTTGCAAGCATTGCTTATTGCATGGAGCGCTTTTGTGGAATTGCCGTATTGGCCGTTGCGTCCATGGTGGAACGACGTAGAGGTCGGCAATGGTGTCGACGGGAAGGCTGATGCTTTTTATACGGTAGTGCATGAAGGACATATAGAAAACCATAAATATCCTTGGTCGCTACTTGGGAGCTTGGTCAAGGGCAGGCAAGAAATGCGCGTGTTGAAACTTGAGATCAGAGAGGAGACAAGAGTAACAACAGGCGTACATATTACCTTTGGAGGCATCCTATTGTCGTGGGAGCTGCTTTAATGCCAAGAAATATCACTACCCAAAGGAGAGGGGAACCGGCTTGTTGTAGAGTGCAAGGAATATCTTTGGGAATTGTTAAAAAACGCAAGTTTGACAAAGGGTACCTGACTCTACGGGGAAGATGGCAAGAAGAGACGCTTGCTTCGAGTGTAAACGTAGCGGAAGATTGTTGTCAAAAATAAGAAAGAGGTCGTTTTGCGTGGCATACACACGGCCCTGTATAAAGTGCACCTGAAGTGCATTGTGGTAGTGGAGCCGTGAGTTGACAGCTTACAACGGCGAAATAAATAATAAATTTTTGATGTCAAGACACATATTCGTTAAAATAAGCTAACTGTAGATGAGTTTTAGCAATTGGCATAAGAACACGCCTCCCTTAGAAAAACATATAGATTTCGAGAAAATGCGTGGGAGTACCTAATGGTATGTTATCGCCTCACACCTGTGGGATGTAACGCCTTACACCTGTGGTATAAGCACACAGTTCGCCATAAGTACATACTTCGTTACGTTAAGACCTTAAAAACATGTTGTCGTGTAAACGTGAATGACTGGTAGCTTTAAAGTAAAAAAACAAACCTTTGTGGTAGCTGCAGTAGTTAAGGGTGAGAACGTAATCAGAGAAAGCGGTGTGCGAGCCAGACGAGCGTCACTGATTGGACGAAGAACTAGGGCTAAGGTCGCCATCCCACCGCACGTTAAAGATTTATTGAACACCACAGCGAGACTAGAGGGAAACGAAACGCGCTCGTGGCTACCTTATGGCCCGGCCACGACTTTTCACGGGGCAAGCGTAAGCGTGGAACGCGCTGTTACAGCCAGGCGATGCAGACGCGCTTTTTAATATGAATGGATGCCATAAGCGAGGCCGAGGCTTGGCCTAATGTCGCCACCTTGCGTGTTTAAGGCGTTGACAAAACTGCACTTCTCATATTGGAAGCGCGCTGAATGGGACAAACGCATAGCAATGACTTGTTGCCGGAGTTAATCGCGGAGGCCACGGTCATGATACCTCACTCTACCGCGCCCAGACGCCAACGCCACCCCGCCGACCAAGGGCACTGTGAGAGGAAAATGGGAGATATAAACGGCGCGTTTGTAAGGCCTCCAGAGTGTGTGACCATGTAGCAGTGGATAGCGTGCCCGGCATCTGTTGTCGCGGACCCAGTGGTCGCGGGTTCAACACCCGCCCAACAAACCACCAACCTGCCGAAAATGTCCCAAAAAAGTTTTGGTGGGACATATACTACATCCCAGAAAAAACCCTACAGCGCCAAAAAACGTCCCGAGTACGCTTTAGCAACCAGCAATTTCCAATTTTGTTGTCCTCCCAGAGACCTCCAAATAAGGGTTTCTCATTAATCTCTCGGCTCCTGTTCAGAATGACGAAGTGGTTTTTTGTGTGTAGCATCTAGACATAAAAATGCACATGCAAGCCAAATTTCATGCACCTAAATCCAGTGGTGTAGCCAGGGGCGGGAGTGGAAAATTCGCGAATACAGTTCACCGATGTGCCACTCTCGCCCATGGCTACACCGCCGGATTTAAGTGCACGGAATTTGCTTTGCAGGTGCATTTACACATCCAAACACTGCACACAAAAATCCAGTTCGTTGTACAAATGCATGTCTGTGAAATATGTGCAAAGTAAACAAGGTTTACTTTGAAAACTGAGTACACTCCTTGCGAAATATATTTTAATGAAATAACTATGTAAACACAGAAACGATTAATTTTGAGCTCATCTTCTGCAATCTAACCCAAGTGGAAGAACGTTAGTAGCAGGGCTTCTCTTCTTGCTCTGTTTTTGAATATCTGGAAGAAAGCAGAACCAGAGAAAACAAACTTGAGACACCTACAGCATTGTCAACACTCTGCGTATTCTTCTGCGTGCACTCTGCCCTCAAAACTCAGGGGCCGCCTGCCCCATACAAAACGAAAAATTCGGCAGATCCCACGCGTTCTTGGGATCAGTTTCATGCGAAGCAGTCAGCGAGTACTTCTACGCTGTATTTCATGACTTTGAGTCAAGCGTTACGAGGTGGATCGATGTGTTTTTGTAAGTGTAATAGCTGTATGCACATCGTGGGGTTACCAGGCACGTCGACAACACTGGCGTTTAAAGGGTGCGACGTAACGTCAGCTCTCACGTTAGAGTACATACGTCAGTATTATCGAAACTAAGTGCACTTTATGATGCAATCATGTGAATATCATACGTAACTTTCGTTAATGTATTCCTTCGGGGTCAAGCAATGCTTCAATATAGCTTTCTGAATCATAGGAATACAAATGTAATGTTTATTAGACTGCTATAAAAGCGGCGCCAACACTGGAACCACCGACGTTAATCTGATATGACGCCTGTATCGTAGGAGTTCATATGTAGTGTTTATTTCTTTTTTGTAAAATTAGATAGCCAGCCTCACAACCACAATCGACGTTGCACCGACATTACGCCTGCATAGGCAGTTTTCCCAAACCAATTTATAGACCTGGAGTGGCTCTGTAGTAGAATATCTGCTTGCAACGCAGAATTCTTGGGTTCGATTCTTGCTGGGATCCTAATTTTTAATATTTCCATTCGTCGGGTCAACGCTGCTGATGTCGGTTTTTCTTAACGCTCTCGCACATAAATGACCAATGTCTGTTCTCGCCGTTCCTGGGTAGATATAAACTGTCAATCACCTGTGGCGCATACCCGTACACCGCGGCCCGTGGTAAACGGGTATGTGCCACAAGTGTCTGGAGGAAAGGGTTTCACGACGTACTCGACAGAATTTTCACGTTATTGATGTCATGACACGACAGTCATATTCGTCAAATCATCTTACCCTCCCATGCAAGTTTTGGTATACACCAAGTTAAGGAGGCGATCGTGAGAGCATCCAGACGTAGGCGGCTAGATAGATAGATACGTAGATGGAAGCGATCAAAGTGCCAAAGGTTCGCTGAGAAATGCTTCGCATTTAATATACAAGAGAATGAGTACATGCAGCTTACGTAAAGTAATTTCAGCCTCAGCAGAGTTTTTTTCTTCTTTTAAGCAGCTTTCGTAGGAGCATACATGCAGGTTCGGCTTCTGAAGATGGATTGATTCTCGAACGCTATCTCTTCCTCGCGAATTATTTCCTTATGAAACACGTGAGCAAAATCAGCACTAAGCGTCGAGCATATCAGTTATTTTGCGTTCTTCGACTACATGCTCTCATCTCCTCTTGCGCAGCCGAAAACACAAAAAACGAAGTGGAATCAGTTGAACGCGCACGATAGTCATGCAAGACAGGACAGAACGGGCGGGCGACTCCATGGCAAAGCAAAGTTGGAGAATTCACAACTGATATCCCTCATATATAGAGAAATCGAGATGTATTTCTTAATGGTGTCACGTGAACAGCCTGCGGACAACATGAATTGTGCAGAAAAAACGGAAAACGCCAAATAATTCGGTCGTACTTCCTATCCTCAGAGGTTGCTTAGGGGCCCTTTAAATATATTACTCTTCACTTACAGATGCAATCTGCCCTTCAATCAAAACAGCTTCGGCAGCTTCCAGTTCTATCAACGTTTTCCTATAGCCGCTTAAAGCAACATAACTATTCCTGCCTGCTCTCTTGAGCTGTTGCTACTACGGCAGCGTTGCATAATCAAAGTAGGCAGTGAATGCATGCATGCTGCAACACACATGTATGGGAAATGCAAGTAGTGAACTGCGGCGCCACTTGGAATAGTGAAGAAGTATTTATGGCCTATCGGTATATAATTAGAAGTGCATGATGCGCGACCTCACACATTTACAAGGAAGATAAGGGTAGGCACAAGCACCATCTTTCACTGTCACTTTCGTTTGCTGTCACTGTCTGTTACTCTTGTGAGCTTGCGCTTCTATGCTACAAATCAAGCGGAGTACACCACCTACAGTACGTAAGCGTTACTATCCCTGGTTGCGGCTATACACATTGCACACGGTAACCCTCACTTAGCAAAAATGTGGTAGATATACGCGCCGCTCGACAGACAAAGCTCGAGAGCACCGCCGAACATGCACTTCCCTCGTGGCAAAGCACGTAGGCTACGAATTCTCAGCCTGCTGTGAGCGCAACGTGCCAACTCGACGTTAAGCGCTGAGCGTAGTGGGTGAGCATAAAGTGAGGAATGATCAAGCGTAACAACTTCCATGCGCTTTTCGATTTTACTAATATGCGGGGGGAGCATCTCTAGTCCGAACATGAAGTAGGCATTATCAGCCACATTAATACGTAAGGGTAAGCAGAAACTAAGATGTGAAGACTACCGTTATATTTTTTCCCGTTTATATTTCGATAGAAGACGCCTTAGAGTATATAATATTTTAAAAGCATTCTCGCATCTAGTTTGGTTTTTGCATACGAGAAAGCTTTTAGAACATTAATATTGTCACGTGGTCGTGACGTCGACGAACACAGCAGTCGGCGTTTGTAGGATGAAACTGTTTATTTGGCCGAACTTGTGGCCGGAAAATGAGAACTAGCACTACAGTAATGCACGCTGTACAATGATAGCGGCGAACAGGGCGTCGTCCGTCGATCAACTGGCAAGCAGTCAAGCGCGTCGGCTTTTATACAGGTGCCATCGAACTTTCCAGCGATATCGCTGTTGGCGGCGTTATCTCTCGACAAAGCTGGAACATTCTCGTGCGGCGCGCAATCTTAACAGATTGTTCCAAAACAATCGCGAAGCTTCCTACACATCACGGCGAGGCCTGCGCAGCGCGTTGCCCACAGTCTTTGTGGGTGAAGCTTCAACTCATGAAATATAAGACTCGCGGCAATGCCCCCCTCTGAAAAAGCATCGTCCCGATGCTTAAAAACAGAACATGAACACATGCAATACTAAAGAAAACTAATAAAGCAAACATTAGAGTCCTCAGGTGCGCTAACGAGCATAGTACGGTTTAAGGCGCACCACATGCACGACCTCGGGTCGAGCTCGGCGCCCCTGAGAGTTCGTGATGCCGTCGGGGACAACCTCGTAGTCGAGTGCGCCGAGACGTCGAAGTACCCTGTACGGTCCGAAGTATCGTCGAAGAAGCTTCTCGCTCAGCCGCGTCGTCGTATTGGCGTCCAGACCCAGACACGGTCGCCGGGCTGGTACTCCACGAAGCGTCGTCGAAGATTGTAGCGACGGCTGTCGGTGTGCTGCTGGGTCTTGATGCGCAGGCGGGCCAGCTGTCGAGCTTCTTCGGCACGTTGTAAGTAAGCGGCGGCGTCGACATTTTCTTCGTCGGTGACATTGGGTAGCATGGCGTCGAGCGTCGTCGCCGGGCTCCTTCCGTAGACCAACTTGTACGGCGTCATCTGCGTCGTTTCTTGGACGGCCGTGTTGTAAGCGAAGGTCACGTACGGAAGGACGGCGTCCCACGTCTTGTGCTCAACGTCGACGTACATGGCGAGCATGTCGGCGATGGTCTTATTTAGACGCTCGGTGAGGCCATTGGTCTGCGGGTGGTAGGCGGTGGTGCGGCGGTGGCTCGTCTCGCTGTACTTCAAGATGTACAGGTGGTGGTGCGGCGGTGGCTCGTCTCGCTGTACTTCAAGGCGCGTCGACGGGGGCACGAGAGAGGCAGTCGGCGTCAGAGTGTTTTCGTCCGGACTTGTACACGACGGTAATGTCGAATTCTTGAAGCCTCAGACTGCATCGTGCGAGGCGACCTGAAGGGTCCTTCAAGTTAGCTAGCCAACATAAGGCGTGATGGTCACTGACAACTTTGAAGGGCCTGCCATAGAGGTAGGGGCGAAACTTTGACGTAGCCCAGATGATGGCAAGGCATTCTCTTTCTGTAGTGGAATAATTGGCTTCTGCCTTGGATAGTGACCGGCTAGCATAACTGATTACCCTTTCAAGCCGGTCAGTCTTTTGCACAAGGACGGCACCGAGTCCTACGCTGCTTGCGTCGGTGTGTATTTCCGTATCGGCGCAATCATCGAAATGCGCAAGTATGGGTGGCGTCTGCAGGCGTCGTTTAAGCTCCTCAAATGCTTGAACTTGCTCCGTTTCCCACCTGAATTCCACGTTAGTCTTCGTAAGAAGCGTCAGTGGTTCGGCGATGCGTGAAAAGTTTTTGACGAAGCGTCTGTAATAGGCGCATAAGCCGAGAAATCGGCGCACGGCCTTCTTGTCGGTGGGAGGCGCGAAGTCGGCGATGGCAGCTGTTTTCCGCGGGTCTGGGCACACTCCAGACTTGCTGATCACATGACCCAGAAACAAGAGCTCGTTGTACGCGAATCGGCACTTTTCTGGCTTCAGGGTCAGTCCAGAGGCCTTGATTGCTTGAAGTACTGCCTCAAGCCGCCGGAGATGCTCGTCGAAGGTCGAGGAAAACACGACGACGTCGTCCAAGTACACAAGGCACGTCTGCCACTTCAATCCGGCCAGCACGGTGTCCATGACGCGCTGGAACGTCGCAGGTGCCGAGCAAAGACCGAAAGGCATGACCTTGAACTGAAAGAGGCCGTCGGGTGTTATAAAAGCGGTCTTTTCTCGGTCTCTTTCGTCTACTTCGATCTGCCAATAGCCGGTCTTGAGGTCCATCGACGAAAAGTACGTCGCGTTGTGTAGTCGATCCAGGGTGTCGTCTATCCGTGGGAGGGGGTACACGTCCTTCTTCGTGATTTTGTTCAGGCGCCGATAATCAACGCAGAAGCGCAGTGTCCCGTCCTTCTTCTTCACTAACACCATAGGTGACGCCCACGGACTCTTGGACGGCTGGATGATGTTGTCGCGTAGCATCTCGTCGACTTGTTTCTTTATCGCGTCGCGCTCTCGAGTCGAAACTCTGTAGGGGCTCTGACGGAGGGGCCTTGCACTTTCCTCCGTTATAATTCGGTGTTTCGCCACCGGACTTTGTCGAATTCGTGATGACGACGAGAAGCAGTCCTTGTATTGCAGGAGCAGGGTTTTCAGCTGGTCTTGCTCGACCTTCGGAAGGCTCCGGTTGACGTCGAAATCTGGTTCAGGACCTCGATTCGTTGAAGCAGGTTCAGCAGCATCGAAGAGGGCGAAAGCATTGCTGGCGGCCACACATTCGTCGATGTAGGCGACCGTCGTACCAATGTTGAGGTGCCTATATTCGTGGCTGAAATTTGTCAGCACTACCCTTGCTTTACCGTCACTAAGTTCGGCTATACCTCTTGCGACGCAAATTTGACGGTTCAAGAGTAGTTGCTGATCGCCCTCGATGACGCCTTCAAGGTTCGCAGGTTTTTCGGTGCCGACGGAAATAATGACGCTGGAGCGCGGCGGAACGGTCACCTGCTCTTCTATCACGTTCAATGCATGGTTGCCTAGCGTCGCGTGGGGCGGGAGCGCTTTGTCTGAGGTTAGCGTTATCGACTCAGACCTCAGGTCGATGACGGCGCCGTGGTCACTTAGGAAGTCCATTCCAAGTATCACATCCCTAGAGCAATTTTGTAGGATTACAAAGCTCGCAGGATAAGAACGGTTATTGATGGTGACTCTCGCCGTGCAGACACCAATCGGCGTTATCAGGTGGCCTCCAGCTGTCCGGATTTCGGGTCCACTCCAAGCGGTCTTTACTTTCTTCAGCTTGGTGGCGAACGGTCCACTGAGGACAGAATAGTCGGCTCCGGTGTCGACGAGAGCTATGACGCTGTGGCCGTCGATAAGAACGTCGAGGTCGCTAGTTCGTCGTCTCGCGTTGCAGTTAGGTCGTGGCGTGGGGTCACGGCTGCGTCCGTGTGTTCCGCTGCTTCCATTTTGCGTCGTTGGGTCTTCTTCAGTCCGCGAGATTTCGTCGTCAGGGGTCTGTCTGGTTCGCGTCGTGTTGTGAAGGTTTCGTCGTGGCGTCGTCGTCGGCGGCGGAGGATCTTCGGTAGTTCGTCGTACAGCAACCGCACCTCCATCGGCTGCTGCTCTTAGTTTTCCGGTTACGGGCTAGGCGACCGGCCCCGGTTTGGGCCAGTGTACGGCCGGCGGTGCGGTGACATGTAGCGGCCGGGCGACGGCGAGCGGGAAGGTCGTCGTTCTTGCCACTGTGTTCCGGTGAGGTAGTCGTCGATGTCGCGCGGCCGTTCGCCTGGCTGCGGGCGCGGCGCGTTGATGGCGAATCCGCGTAGTCCCATCTGTCGGTACTGGCAGCGGCGGTACGTGTGGCCGGCCTCTCCGCAGTGGTAGCAGAGCGGGCGGTCGTCGGGGGCACGCCAGACATCGGTCTTCCTCGGGGTGTTGCGCTGGCCGACAGGTGGTCGGTAGGGCGTCGGTGGCGGCGGCGGCGGCGGCGTCTGGCGGCGGTACTGCGGCGGTGTGGCGTCTTGGCGGGGGCGTGGAGGAGGAGCATGACGGCGGGCTGCAGCAGCATAGCTAATAGCTTGCGGCTGCGGCTCTGCTAGCTGAGGCGCGCCGAGTGAATGCTGGATCTCCTGGCGCACGACGTCGGCGATGGACTTTACTTGAGGTTGCGACGAAGGTAGAATTTTTCGCAACTCCTCCTGCACGATTGCTCGAATCGTCTCACGCAGGTCGGCGGGTCCTAGGGCTTGAACGTCGGCGTAGCTTGTAGCCGAGAAGCTGCGGTTGTATTGCCGCGTTCGCATCTCAAGCGTTTTCTCGATCGTGGAAGCCTCCGATGCAAATTCAGCGACCGTCTTCGGCGGGTTCCTTATCAATCCAGCGAAGAGTTCCTGTTTGGCACCCCGCATGAGGAACCTCACTTTCTTCTCTTCGGGCATACTTGGGTCGGCGTGTCGAAACAGGCGATTCATCTCTTCCGTGTAGATGGCAATATTTTCGTTGGGCAGCTGCACACGGGTCTCCAGCATAGCCGCGGCCCGTTCCTTGCGGACCACGCTCGTGAACATGCTTAGGAACGTCGTCCGAAAGAGATCCCATGTTTGTAAGGCGGATTCTCGGTTCTCGAACCACGTCCTCGCGGCGTCTTCTAGGTAGAAGTATACGTGGCGCAGCTTGTCCTCGCAGTTCCAGTTATTAAATGTTGCGACCCTTTCGAAGGTCTCGAGCCAGGTCTCGGGGTCTTCACATGGCGAACCACGGAACGTCGGCGGCTCCCTGGGTGGCTGCATCACGACCGTTGTAGGTGGCAGGGGTTCTGTCATCGTCTCGGCTGTCGATGTGACGGTCTACGGCTGCCTGGCGTTTTCGGGAAGGAGTCCGTACTCTGGTTGTAGTCCCTTCTGCCGGCGGCTGGTTCGAGGATCCGGGTTGTCCTTAGCGTCGTCTTCCTGGCGGCTTGGGCTTGGGTCAGCGCTCCGCGGTGGCGTCCGGATCATGAAGCAGCACCTCCACCAGATGTCACGTGGTCGTGACGTCGACGAACACAGCAGTCGGCGTTTGTAGGATGAAACTGTTTATTTGGCCGAACTTGTGGCCGGAAAATGAGAACTAGCACTACAGCAATGCACGCTGTACAATGATAACGGCGAACAGGGCGTCGTCCGTCGATCAACTGGCAAGCAGTCAAGCGCGTCGGCTTTTATACAGGTGCCATAGAACTTTCCAGCGATATCGCTGTTGGCGGCGTTATCTCTCGACAAAGCTGGAACATTCTCGTGCGGCGCGCAATCTTAACAGATTGTTCCAAAACAATCGCGAAGCTTCCTACACATCACGGCGAGGCCTGCGCAGCGCGTTGCCCGCAGTCTTTGTGGGTGAAGCTTCAACTCATGAAATATAAGACTCGCGGCAATATATACACTAAGGCGTGTCCTATCGAAATGCAAACGGGAAAAAGATATGTGGAAAAGATGTATAGTTCCGGAACAAAGCTCAAGGCAAGACAGTATTTATTTTTATTCCTACGGTCTCAAACAAGAGAATTATGTCATGAATCATCTCAAACGGGTTTTTGTTCTAGGTTTTCGTGGCGCCCGCGTTCCCTTGCGACTCGTCGTAGTGAAAAGGAAACAAAGACAGCAACGGTGAACTCGTAACTTTGCGCTCGCACGCACTATTGAACTTACACCACTTCCACGCACAACACAAATATCCGATTGCAACTTCGTCGCATCGAGATGGTCGCACATACCTATAGCGATGACAACCCACAATAATCCTGCAATCTTGACGATGACTTCTTCACTGCCGCCCGAATCCACATCCACAGAGCACACACACCCAACGAAAAACCGAGGCTGCACAACGGATCATGAAGCCAGCGCTGCAAAGTTTACAAAGACGGCAGACAAAGACGACACAGACGAAGTACGTCACCAAGCGCGCATGCGCGAAGCGCAACACCAAGCGCGCATGCGTCGCTTTTCTTTTTCTTTTTTTTTCACACAAGTATTTTGCTCCCACAAGGGCATTTCGGGGATCAATGCGGGCTGTTTTTTTTCATGGTGTTTTTATGAAAATCGGTGATCCCGCAATGACTTTCTGTAGCTCTTTTTGGTGCTTAATAACTTTTGAGTTGTTTGTATGTATCCAGAAAAAAACGCTTTGCCACTTTTGAAGAAACGTGAATTTAGGAGCTCCACATTCGGGTCATTTCGGTAGATCCAAGGGAGACGGTGTGGTTTGTTGGGCGGTGACAGAACTTTTTCTTAGCCATCTGACGCCGGCATAAAACACTTTCGTGTTAAAAAAACACACTTCGAGGAGAAATATGTAGGGATCTATATATATTGCATGAAAAGTCTGCAGCACGATGGAGTGAGTGACTTGACTTCAAGAAATAGCATGCGTATCGGGACTGGAGTACCCGCATTCCTGCCATGCTTGCCGAAAAGGGCCAATTGAAGTTTCGGGGTCAGCAACACAGAAAAATTGGTGGTGGGTCGACGGGAATACGGGGGCGTTTGAGCAACTACGTCAATCGTAGAAATCAGGTTACGTGCTCAAACGCCAAAAGAGACTAACGGCATCATAGGGTTGCTTCTTTGAGAGAGTAACTGCGTTGCCACAACTAATGCTCCATCTTGGAAACGGGATGAACTGTTAGTCCTCTAGCACTTACTCCCTTGGAGGACGCAATTTTAGTCCCACAAGTTGATCCTGAAAGGCTTACTGTTAATCTTTGCAGTGACGTTCGTGTTTTCCAACAGTTACTCTTAGCAGCCACTCCCTATACTTCTACTTACTCCCCAAGTGACTAACTGTTTAGTCCTCCATATTTGTAGTTACTCCTTATGGGGTTATGTGATTATATCGAACAAGCGTTATAGACGTGTCACAAATGACCAGAGTTTCTTGACCGAGCGTTTGTCGGGTGCATGTAACACAATATACGGACGAAATAACAAACGAACCACTTAACTTTTATTTCATTGCAGTGGCGTGTTTGCACATGCAAAAGTGGAGTTGGCCACACAGGGCTGCGGATGCTAAGCCTACGGCATAGTAAATTAATATTTCTCTGCAACTTCGGTGGAAAAATGGTGTCAGATGTCCAGCAAATGGTAATCTCGGTTGTGAGGGCAGAAAGATGGTAACACTTGTCGATTGTAATTGATTCAAGCTGCAGAGACCAGTTGCTTCCAGCAAGCTAGCGCCCTCGAATTTCGCCGTAGGAACATGGCGAGATGCATCTGGCTGCTGCAAAAACAACAAAGAAGTATCTGATTGTACATGCCAAATCCAATATGTCATGATGGGGCATGCACACTGTAGTGAAGTGCACATTTTGGAAATGCACTGTAAAGGGAAATGTTGCACTGTAAAGAAACGTTACGCGGCAACAGCGAACCTAAGCCCACGTGTTATGCTTTGCGTTAGCGAAAACAGACCTCAATGAATACCAGGTGTTGTAAGAGGCACCAATAAAACAAATCTTCCAGGCTTCCTTTTGAGAAGGAACAGCAATCCCTTCCATATGCAAACAGAGATAATTTATTACAGCGATAGCTGCGAAGGAACAGACAAGGACCATACCACTTGGCAAGTACCACCGTAGCTGTGTGCCACGATGCATTTATGCCCTGGTGTGTATAGCTGTAGCTACTCTAAAAACGCGAAGTGGAACGGTACGCGCGTCGTGTCTTCCATCTAGCCTGGCCGTTAATTCTCACAGGGCGAGCGGGGAACGCGGTCAACAGGCGCGCGAGAGGGGGGGAGCGTAGGAGAGGAGAGAGAGGTTGAGGGGACACGCATGCGCTGGCGCTCGTCGCGGCGTTGTACAGGAAAGAATGAGGCGCGCGAGAGGGGGGATTGAAGAGGGTGAGAGGGAGAGCGCAGAGGAGGTGTGTGAAGAAGGTTTGCGCATGCGCAGTATGGGTGGTCACACCGCACACCACGTCCACCACCACCACCGGATTGAACTCCGCCATAAGATGCTTCGCATCTAAAAATTTATCCTTTCACATACCTACCACACACATACATCAGGGCAGGACAATACACTATCATATTGTAACTTGATACGATTACAGATACTCGCGGATGAAATTTTTGAGATGCACATACAAGATACTACCGAAATTATTATATATCCGATATGATGCCTTTCAATTGTATCTTAAGTTAATTAGATACAAAGGCAAATTTGTTATTATAAATCTATATAATGGAGCAAGAAACGCGTATTAACAAAAATGTTTGCTTGAACATTTCTCAACTGCGAACCACTTCGGTCCGTTTTTATGAAATATCTATTAGTATCGCAAAAGTTCTGTCTTTGTTGCTGAAACTATATTAGTTTCATTCCGAAACAACTTATTGGGATTGTTGTGGCTGCGTGACATGACACCTGTTTATACGCTGTGCTGCAAGTAACTTTTGGTTCACACTTTCGTAACTGATGGGTGTCGCTACTCTACTTACCGGCCATGCAGCGAATTGCAATCTACTTAAAAAATTCTTAATAAGAAGCCTTCGCACGATGGCGCAAATACCGCTGTGAAGTCTTACCTTGTCCATAAGCGTATTACCGTATGGAAACACCGGATCATGCGACAGGGGTACAGCAGAAACAACGCTGGCAGCGATACTATTATTGGCGCATCGTGTATATATAGATGACATAAAACTGCAATGACATTTGATATCCTATTTTTGATCCTGGCGAAAACCGTTCGTTGGCAACATATTCATTAACGTCCAATAATTTAACTTTTCATTTCCGAGTGAACTTGTGGCACCAGAAACGTCTCAGACGTATTTTATTGACACACAGCGTCGCAGGATACCACTGTTATCAACACTATTCCCACCTATAACACCGACTGCCTGGTGATTTAAACCAGCAAACATATTACGGTGACCTAAAAAAAGAAAACGCATACATATATGTGAAACAGCTAGGCAGTTCCATATCAAATAATCACATTGAATAAGTATACGGAATTTTGACGCAACTAGAACCGAATATTTAAAGAAGAATAGTATTATCTGTGGTTTAACGTCCCAATATGATTATGAGGGACACCGCAGTGGAGGGCTCCAAAAACTTCGACCATATGGGGCTCTTTAATGTGCGCATAAATCGGAGTACCCGGGCTTCAAACATTTTCACCGCCATCGAAAATCCAGCCGCCCCGGCCGGGATTTAATCCCGCGACCTTCGGGTCAGCAGTCCAGTGCCATAACGACTAGACCACCGTGGCGATAGAAGAAAAAAAAGAGTGGTTAAGAACAACTGATTGCAACCAATGGCATATGGTTTGCATTCATCTGGCGCTGCCTCTGGTATTTTTTATAGTCCGCGAAATTGCTTTACTAAAGTCAATTATGCAAAATTTTGAATATTCATTTTAGGTCCAAGTACATTTCGTTACGTAGTAGAGAGGTTTCCGAAACAACTAATCCTACTCTTTGTGCATGCGTACATGCATGCTGCCTGGGGGTTTTCTTCTGGCGTTTAAAGAAAGCCCGCGAACTATGAACCAAAGCCGCGAGACTGCGCTCATCCGCTACCGTACTTTGACTGAAGCAACCGGCGCGTGGACCGTCAGCCTATCGTTTGTTAGGAACGATGGCGGTTCCTTGCCATGTGCGGCCGTCGATGGTGAAGTACTGGGAAGCCATTGCCTAGGGCCGCCGCTACTCATTTCGCCGCGGTCCACGCCCTGGTTGTTTCGCTCGAAGCACGTTTCAAAGCGCTGCACTACGGTAGCGCGCGAGCGCAGTCACGTGGTGATATTTCGCGAGCTTTTTCCAATGCCGGGAAAAAATCGCCCCACAGGGTGCACGTTGCCACAAAAAAATGAGAATGGTCGTTTGAATGGCCTTTCCAACGTCACCAAACGCACTTGGCCTTAAAGCGAATTTATAACTTTTGCATATTTCATCATGGGTAGTTAAAAGATTGGCGAAATATAAAAAATTCTCAACGAGCACCACTCGTCGTCAAGCCATGAGTTGTTGGTTTCATTCACTTAAAGTTAGCCGCTTTCTTTTTAGTCTTTGGTCGCACTTACGGAATAAAGTCTGTGTGAACACGATATAGACGTCAGACTCTGGAGTTTCCAAGATGTGTGGCGCCACCTGTCGGAGAAGTATTGAGTAGTGCATAGACCGACTCTCGCACAGTTTGCTATGGGACCAGGTGCAACTAGCGAGTGCGAAACAACGATTGAGCTTAATATCGCGTGTGTTTGCGCATTTAGCACTCAGAACGAGAGCTGTGAATTGCTCTCCGCTAGTCGGACGCGCCACCGAGCCGTCGTGAAGTGCTTGCTGGATCACTCGCTTGAACGACGGCGAAAACAGCAGCAGACGAGAGCCCTCCGCACACTACGAAGAAACTCCGCAAAAGACGCACTGTTGCGTTGTGAATTGCCACGGACGTAAAAGACTAAATAACAACGTTCAGTTTTACCGATTTCCATAGTTGTCGTAGGAAGAAGAAAGGCGAAAGCGTTGGATACGGGCCGTTGCGAGCGTGTTGGGTAAGCGAAGTACCCGCGTTCTCCACAGCCGGTGGCATGAATGTGTGGCCCTGCTGTTGTTTTGCGTAGCCCTGATGCAAAACCGTGGTAACCTTGACTATGAAGCTCAGCAGAGGCTCTGACCGCGGTGCTTGTCGTGTAACACGAAGTGAGCAGCTAGAGGCAGACTGGAGACGCGTGATACGCACACCGCGACGAGTTGGTCGTCACAACACAGCATCGCGGACGTATGTACTACGTTTTGAAGGCTCAGAGTTCTGGTTCTAACTAGCTAACACCACGTGTGTCATACAAGTAAATCGCAGAATGTTGGTCGTGATACCCTTCACGTTTGTTTCGCCCGTGTCCTCCGCGGTTGCCGTAGCTATCTCGGAGGCCACGGTTTTGCCTTTGGTTGTACCCCGCGAAAGTGGACACGCACGTATCCCCATTTGCAGTACATACAAAAGGAAGACGACCATCAAGAGACCATTTGAGGATGCGTAATAAAACACTCCAATGCACAGGAAGCGAGAGATGAATTAAGGGAGAATGCAACTGAAAAGGCGAAAATCGCCGGAGCCTCGCCCCTGATGAACCACGTTTTGTACCACTGATCGTAAGATGCATAGCTAAGTAAATTGATCGTGTATGTAGGTACTTTATCGCTGTGGCATACGTATATACCCGATTTTAACGCATTTAGGCTCTAGAGAACGGATGTCGGAGGGCTTGCCTCGAACTCGGTGTCGTGTGATGCTCGCTTGTACTTGCGAGTTGCAGCGCGCGGGAATAACTAAAACTTATTTTGCATTGTACTCGCAGTTCGCTTTGATCAGCTTCCTTTGTTTCTGAAGCGTGGATTGGCGGAAGAAGCTTTCCAGGTCCTCGATTTTCAGGAAACCGCACCTCGACACCAACGAAAGAGGGAGGTTATATTGCGGCATATGCACATTCGCTTGCGGGCGGCTCTCTTTGCACTACCCAGTTAGTGCCAGGGCTACGATGAGGGCGCTGGTGGCGGTGTTTTTCGCAGCGCCGCCTGGGCAGAGTCTGACGTCTATAGGCGGCAAGTCTAAAATCTATGACAGTTGAGAATGACTCATCTTGAACAAAGATATGAAGGTCAGAACAATAGAAAACGATGTGCCTATGGGAAACAGAATAAAGCGGCTCGTGGGGACGCTGATGAGAAAAGCGGTGGTATTATAAAGTACCTCGAATCCCCTTCCTAAAAATTTGAAGATGTTTTATAATTTCCATTAGTATAACGCAAACTCAATTTCGCTATTTTACGAAGTCGCAAGCAAAACCTTTGTTAACGTATACTCAGGCACGCCGAGATTGTCGTCAACATCACCTTGGCATAACGTTGAGCGGAAATGGCATGCGGATATGTAATTAGCAGGCTTGACGCACACGGTAAAAAATAAGGATGACGCGTAGGACGCATTTTAGCAGCAGGTTACAAAAGCGATAGAGAAATTTTGCAGTGAACAGATGGGCAAACTCTATACAGGGGTCTAGGTTTAATATATGGGATGCAAAAAGAGAGTAAAGAAAGCACTTATGTAAATATCTGAATTATGATTAAAAGAACTAATTGAATAATTTAGCCGGAAGAACAATGATACGTTGCGGGAAGATATCTTCCATTATATAAATGATCTCTTTTATTGCATCTAGCATCGGCGCAGGTGGTGTCATAATTATTAGAATCTCATTTGCATATTGGTCAATCTCATCGTATGTACGTCTCACTTGTATGCACGAGGTACCTCAAATCACTTATCTATAAATGTCGCAAGCATCAAAGAAACCCCTATATTGCATTCTTCAAAAGTGGTAATGAAGCAAAGTGCAAAAGGAACATCCTTAACAACACTGTAGCGGCATCAGAATTTGCGCGAAAGACGCTGCACGCATTGCAGTATGCAGCACAATACAATGGCTACGAGCAAGTGTCATGGCACCGACACCACTACAAAGAAAGAAAATACAGAGGAAAGAAAAGGACGGCTGCTCGTAGACGTTAGCGCACTTGTTTTTGTAGAGATGGCGCGTGTGACACCACGTGACCCTTCTCCACTTATAGCGACGTGCGTGTCTCATCACCTGCTCTCGTGGAGGACTCTGTCGGACATATAAAAGAATGCCACATCCCTTAGTTTTAGTCAGGTGGCTTAATGTCAGCAGTATCAGCTTCAGAAGCGGAGTTCAGCCAGCGTTTTGATTTTTTTTATTTGATTTGATTTTATTGATTCATCACAATACATGTGATCGGAGGCGAAGGGAAAAGCCATTTGAATGGCTTGAGGGAGTCCTTCGCCCCCGTACAAAGACAGCAGCTCAGTTACAAGCATGTTCTTGACACTGTTAACACAAAAATTTGTAATGAATCATGTTCAGCAAACTATGAATGGAAACGAACCACCATAATATACATCGATTGTTAGTTACCCTTTACAGAACGTCCTGCATTTTCATACATCCTGTTTTGATCTGCGTGATGGACCAACACAACACTTCATCACTACTATAGTATTGCATTAGTAACAGTTTAAGTGCTTATTTATATAAAGTCAAACAATTTTAGACGAAGGGCTTAAGTTAAGAAAAAAATCATACAATTTGCGCGTACGCATGGTGG